>NC_091472.1:7606022-7715721 GCF_036971445.1 Narcine bancroftii
TATTGGGGATGGATGTACAGTGGGATTGCAGCATCCATCGTGAAGACGAGACGGTCCAGTTTGGAGAATCTGAAGTCATTGAAGAGATGGAGGGCATGTGAGGTATTGCATAAGTAGATATGGAGGGGAGAAAAGATAGAGTCAAGGTAAGATGAAATTAGTTTGTGGGGCAAGTTTCCTCTACCCCACCCCAAATCTTTTATTTGGACGCCTGCTGACATTCTTCCATACCTGGATGAAGGGCTCAAGCCTGAAACGTCGGTTCTGTATTTGTACCTTTGTGATATAAAGGACACTGTTTGACCTGCTGAGTTTCTCCAGCCTCGTGTTTTTACTTCGACTGCAGTGTCCAGAGATTTTCATGTTTTACTTCTGAAAGGGACTTAAACCTTTTGACTTTTAGCATTATTAAATGTTAAACTTTAGGGGAGCACAGTTATTGTAGAGATTAGCACGACGTCATTGACCAGGGTTCGAATCCCGTACTCTCTGTAAGGAGTTTGTTCGTTTTTCCTGCGTCTGCCTGGGTTTTCCCCAGCGGCTCTGGTTTCCTCCCAACCTCCAGCAGGTTAATTGGACACATGAGTGTATTTGGGTGGCATGGGCTTGAGGCCAGAAGGGCTGTATCCTTAAAATGAAAATGAAAATAAAATTCCAGGTTGGCACATTGCAACATGATCATTTGGGAAATGTGTCCTTTACATTTGAATTTTTTTAAAAACATGGGATTCAGCTCCATTTTCCTCCTTCTTGTGTGTGTGTGTGTGTGTGTGTGTGTGTGTGTGTGTGTGTGTGCGGGTATGGGTGTATGGGTGTGTGTGTGGGTGTAGGTGTGTGTGTGGGTGTGTGTAGGTGTAGGTGTATGGATATGTGTGTGTAGGTGTGGGGGTAGGTGTGGGTGTATGTCTGTATGTATGTGTGGGTGTGTATGTGTGAGAGTGTGTGTGTATGTGAGGGTGCGGGTGTGTGTGTGTGGGTGTGTGTCTGTGTGTGTAAGGGTGTGTGTGAGGGTGTGTGTGTGTGTGTGTGTGTGTGTGTGTGTGTGTGTGTGTGTGTGTGTGTGTGTGTGTGTGTGATGGGTGGGTGTGTGTGTGGTCTTCAGTCGAGAGAATTGTGCCTCTAGGATATCACTGACCGTTCCAGACGTTGCTCCTTCAGCGGTGTCGATCAGCAGCGTGTGCTGCATTCACGTTTGCTTTTCATTTCCTGTTGCTCTCAGAGGGCGTTTGAAGTGGATTTACAATGGGCATCAAGTCAAGAGTGCAGGATCAGGCCAATCCATCAAAATAACATCACCCAGACCAAAACACACTCGCCCTCTTATTTTGCAAAGATCATAAATATGCGCGATACTTGTTAAATAATAGTAGGGGAATATTTTTCAGATGGTGAGTGGTAAACGCAGTGACCCGGGTTAGAATCTGCCACTCTCTGTATGGAATTTGTATGTTCTCCCCCTGTATACGTGGGTTGCCTCCGGTTTCCTTCCACCCTTCAACAATGTACGGGGGTTGTTGGTTAATTGGGGTACAGGGGGTATGGTCACTTGGCCCATTAGGGGCTCTTATGTGTTGCATAGTTAAATTAAAAGCAATGTTTCCCTTCTTGTCTACCTTTTAGAGATCTGTTACTGTTTATTTTTAAAGTCTTCCCAATTACTGCACATCTTCAGGTAATATCCCAAGTTTTCTTTTAAACATTTGGAACATAGAATATTACAGCTCAGTACAGGTCCTTCAGTCCACAATGACTTTCCTGACAGGTAGAAATCTATTCAACAAACTGAATCTTTCCTACTTCACACCCATAACCCTCTATTTTTCTTACATCCATGTGTCTGCCCTTTTAAAGTCTATTGTACCAGTCTCCACCACAACTCCCTGGCCATGCATTCCAGACACCGGCTACTCTGTGTGAAAAACCTAACCCCCGTCATTTTCCCTGAACTCTCCTCCCCTCACCTTTCTGCGGACGTCCTCTGGTGTTTGTTACCATTGCCTTGGGGAAAAGGGTGTCGGCTGTCGAGGTAAAAAACGCAAAGCTGGAAAAACTCCGCAGGTCACACAGTGACCTTTGGGCAGCAAAGATAAAGATACATCACCAACGTTTCGGGCTTGAGCCCCACATCTTGATGTCTTTGCAATATAAAGTTCACTGACCTGCTGAGTTTCTCCAGCGTCGTGTTTTTACTGTCTCTTATGGGACCACCTTATTGGTAGTAAAAGTTGTAGGTGTGTGTAGTGCCATCATTAACTTGCTTCTTCTGATGGTGGTATACAGAGCAGCCACAATGTGGTGGTATGAAAGGGATGGAATGCTTAAGGTCCTGGGAGGAGTGCCAAACAGTCGGTTTATCTTGGAGGCTGTTAAATTCTTGAGCAAGTTTTTGAACACATAATTGACCTCCAATCCAATCTCAAAACTAAATGTGTTGTTGGACGATATTGTGTGTTGGTTTCATCTCAGCTCCTGAGGTACATTGGACTCAGGGCAACAGAGTTTAGGAATGTACACAGCTGTTGCCTCTCGACTCATGCGACCACTCTGACCTCTGCAGTAGGATTGAAGCTGGTGTTTGCGGACTTTGCACGTTCAACCCCGTGTCCGTGTGGGCTTCTTCACCCCCGGAAGGAGAGACGGAGGGTATATGCACCTCATGAAAATGGTAGAGAGGGTTTGTACCTTCAATTTCCTGGGAGTCCACGTGCCAAAGGATCTTCTCACTAACATATCAAGGCATCCATGAGAAAGGTATACCAGCACCTCCGTATTCAGAGATTTGGCATGTTGACAAATACTACAGGTTCCCTGAGGAATGTATACTGGCTGGTTGCAACACAGCCTGGTTTGGACCCTGAGTGCCCAGGTACGCAGAAGGTTGCAGAGGTAACAAGCTCATCCAGGTCCATCACAGGCTCCAGACTCCCTCTTACTGCAAAAGAAATCGATGTGAGGCACTGCCTCAAGGAGGCAGTCAACATCATAAAGGACCCCCGTCACCCTGGTGT
Organism: Narcine bancroftii; assembly: GCF_036971445.1. Taxonomy (NCBI): domain Eukaryota; kingdom Metazoa; phylum Chordata; class Chondrichthyes; order Torpediniformes; family Narcinidae; genus Narcine; species Narcine bancroftii. Next base: position 7,609,031 of record NC_091472.1, read on the forward strand.
GTGGGTGAGGGGTGAGGGGTGTGTGAGTGTGTGGGTGTACGAAGCCTGAAGACCAGCACTTCTAGTTTCGAGAACAGTTTAATTCCAACAGTTATCAGGCACTTTGTTAAATAACATTTTATTTCAAATTTTAAATAACTGTAACTATAACATATTGATACAGACATCAGATAATTGAATAACCCCCCCCCCCAACCTCCTTCAACCACCCCACTAACACCCTCCCTCCTCCCCTACCCATCTTTTGCTGCGGAAGCGGAGATATCCACCGCAGCGGACCGAGAGATCAAATTTTAACACCCAGAATTTTAAAATATGGGCTCCACAGTTTAACAAAGAAAAATATTTATCTCTCAAATATATACGTTATCTTTTCTAAAGGAATACAGGCTTTCATTTCAATGTGCCATCTTGTCATTACTTAGAACCAAATCAGATAATACCTAAATACTTTTTAGAAACAGCCAAAACCAAACGTAAAAATTCAATTTGAAGCATCGTCAATCTCAATCCTAAGGCAATTGACTTAATATCCCCTAATAAAAATAACAATGGATCAAATGGTAAATTCACTTTTAATACCTGCTCTAAAAACGATTTAATTTGTAACCAAATATTTTTAACCTTAAAAGTCCAAGTCGAAGGAAAAAAAGTACCTATTTTCTGTCCACACCTGAAACACAAGTCTGAAGAACTAAGTTCCCTTTTTTTAAAAATTCTGAGGAGTTAAATACTTGCTGTAAAAAATTGATGTAAAAAATTATACTGTATCAACCTATATCGTACTTTTATAACCTTAGTCATACTGTATGCAAATTCCTCCAAACACTTTCATCTATCTTTCTATTCAAGTCCAATTCCCATTTCACTCTCGATTTATGAACATCCAAGCTATCAGGCTCTTGAACCTCCCCTTGTTGTACTAACAGGAGCTGCCCCAATACCATGAAAGGACAGCTATAAAGTCATTTATTTACACTAGGATAATTGTGAATATTTATTATCTATTTACCTTCTGTGTTCATTCTTTATTTTATTTCAATTACGTACCATTTGGGATTTCATTTACAAAGTAGTTGTTTAACTGCAGCAATTAAGAATTTTGGTAAGAATTGTACAATGTATATGACAGTAAACTCATTATCAGGAGTTCAGATCAGCACCCTTTCCAGCTTGCCAACACTCCCTGGTCCTCTCTCCATGGATGTTGCTTGACCCTGAGTATTTCCTGCATTCTCGGTTTTACTTCAGGTTCTGCGCATCTGCAATCTTTCCCCTCTCCTTCCTGTTCTCCCCACTCCTCCCTTGCGCACCTCCAGCCAGGTCAGTGGGGATGAGCGCCCCCTTCAGCAGGCACCCCTGCCATTTGTGCAATTCAATCTCGCCTGCTCTAAGTTATTCCCTACTCCTCCATCTTCCCTGCAATTTAAGATCGATTTGATTTTCAACGATGCTCGGTTCTGGGGAAGAACATCAACCTAAAAAGTTGACTCATTGAATTGAATCAAATCGACTCAGAATATATTTGTCGTGAACATGTCACGGCATTCGCTGTTTTGCAACAGTGTCACATAAACCCACCGTACAAAATAAATATAAATAGTGCAAGAAAGCATCAAAGTGAAGCAGTGCCTTTGGTTCATTGATCATTCAGGAATCTGATGGCATTGGGGAAGAAGCTGCCCTTGTGTCATTGAGGCTCCTGTACCTTTTCCCTGATGATTGCAGAGTGAAGAGGGCATGGGCTGGGTGGTGGGGACCCTTGAGGATAGAGGCCACTCGTAGATGTCCTGGATGGGGTGAGGTCTGGTGCCTGGCCAAGTTAACAACCCTCTGGAGTTTATTCTTGTCCTGACATACCAGGAAGTATACCAGGCAGTGATGCAACCAGCCAGAATGCTCTCCACGGACCACCTGTAGATGTTTTCGAGGGTCTTCGTTGACATACCGAATCCCCTTAAGTACCTCACAATGTCTAGCCACTGGCGAGCCTTCTTTGTGATTGCATCTACGTGGAGGCTCCAGGACAGATCCTCGGAGATGGTGACAGCCGGTAATTTGAAGTTCTTGACTCTCTCCACTACTGAGCCCTTGATGAGGACTGGGCCGTGTTCCCCTGACTCTTCTTTCTATCCCCAGAGTTGCTTCCTGAACTTCCCGCACTTTCTACACTATTTCTTCATTCTACAGCTTTTCACTTCAGGCTCATTTCACGTATAAAACTCCAAGTTCAAGTTTATGAATATCTGATTGTACATTCACAGACCAAACAGCGTTTCTCTGGACCAAGGTTACACACAGCACAAAATTATCACAAAATTATCACATACATGAAAATATGACATAAAATAAAAATGTATAATGTTAGGTCTGCTTTGTTCATGAATGAGTGAGACAAACACCAGACTGAGTCGAAATCAGGGTTCTTTGTTCTTTATTACCGGATTGTAACACTTGCGACTAACAAAGTTAGTCGGAGAATGCATTCTGCCGTTATCAGCAAAATGGTGATTTTTTATACCCTTGGATACATGCTTAGAACATCATCATATCATTACTTGTCCAATGACTAAAACTGTTGCTATCCTTTCCCTGCTAGCTTCCTGCCTCTCAATCCATCAATGTCTCTCTTATCTTGTAAGTACAAGGATGCATTCACATCTTGTTACAGCCCTGAACAGGGTAACTCCTTACACATTCCCATCTCATGATGTTTTACCTTACAATAATTATTCTGAAAAATTTACTCAGTTTCATTTATAAGAGACCCAAGGATACAGGAGGCCACATTTAGCATAGCATTTAGCGCAACCCTATTAAAGCGCAAGGAATCTGGGTTTGAATCCGGCACTGTCTGTAAGGAGTTTGCACGCTCTCCCCTCATCTGCGTGAGTTTCCTCCGGGTGTGAGGCTGTTCCATATTCTTTGTTAATTGGCAAATTTTGGCAACACAGGCTTGTGGGCTGGTAGGGCCCATTACTGTGCAGTACGTCTAAAATTAAAAAAAATTAAAATTTAAAATACCATTCATCAATCTCACAGCCTGTGGGAAGAAGCTATTTCCAAGCCTGCCATTCATGATTTCTGATGCTCCTGTACCTCCTTCCTGATGATAGTGAGTCAGATATCTTTTCTGATGAATGGTAGGGATCTCACTGCTCCCCACCTGTACTTTCTGCTGATCTGAAGCTCTGACGACTGCTTGCTTCATTTGTCGGTTATGTATCTTTACCTTCAATGGATGCTATCAGACCTGCTGACCTTCCCCAGCATCTCTGTGGCTTTAATACAATCGCAGCATCTGCTATCTTTCATGTCCCACTACATCCTCTATCATTTGTTTGTGATGGGCCAAACATAACACATTGGGCTGAGCTCTGGCCGAGCGGCTGCGCAGTGCCGTGGGCATAATCACCTCTCACTCGGCTGGCTGAGAGGCCGTGCAGCGCTGCGGGCCCAATCGCAGCGCCCTAGGGAGTTTGGTACTCAACTACAAGATGGCGCAGAGCTCATGATGTCTTCACTTTAAGCCACGTGCCCTTCGGGTGCATTGCAGGCATGGGGTGACATCATTTCTGGTCCCGGGTGTCCGGGCCGGAAGGGATATAAAAGAGGAGGCAAGAGTGAATAAACAATCTTTGCTGACTCACTACTGTGTCTGTTGAATTGATTTAGTAGCTCTACTGGAGTAGTTGCAACATGTTGAGCCTTATTTAAGCAATTGTCCTGGTGAATGACATCAGTCAAGGAGTGGGAGACCTCAGGGATCTTCTCGGCTATTTCGATGATCTTCTGTATTGAATTCCGGCCCAATTCTTTGCAGCTACCGACCCACAAAAAGATGCAGCTGGACAGGACCCTCTCAAATGTGCTCCTGGAAAATGTCAAGAAGGGTCTGGTAGCCTTGGCCTCCTCAGCCTCCTTAGGAGGTGAATGCGCTGCTGCACCTAAAGTGTGGCGGTATCGTGGGTCTAGGATAGGTCACCTCCTGTATTCGTTAGAATTTAGGATAATGTGGGGGGGGGGTCTCAGTGAAACATTTTCTGTGTTGAAAAGCATGGACTGAGTAGATGTAGAAAGGTTGTTCCCCATGGTGGGAGAGGGCACAACTTCAGGATTGAAGGGCGTCCATTTAGAACCAGGATGCGGAGGGATTTCTTCAAGCCGGTGGGGGTGGGGGTGGGGGGGGGGGAATAATCTGTGGAATTTGTTGCCAGAAGTGGTTGTGGAGGCCGGGTCATTGCGTGCATTTAAGGCAAGAAGTGATAGGTTCTTGATTAGCCGGGGCATCGAAGGTTATGGAGAGAAGGCCGGGCAGTGGGGCTGAGTGGGAAAATGGATCAGCTCTTGATTAAATGGTGGGGAAGACTCGTTGGGCTGAATGGTCTACTTCCGCTCCTCTGTCTCATGGTCTTATCTTTAAAAGGCACCGTGCTCTCCACGAGGGAACCATTGATGTGCAGTGGAGAGTGGTCAACTTCATCTTCCTGAAGTCCACAGTCGTCTCCTTTGTCTTGTCCACGTTGAGACATCAGCTGTTGTTCTTGCACCATTTCATGGGCTGCCCAACCTCTTCGCTATAGGCTGACTCAACATGGCTGACAAGGCCAACTACTGTTCCATTATTCTCATATTTGATTATCCTGTTTGTTTAAATGGCTCAGTGCCAACGGTAGGTGTTGCGCTCATGTCTCCGGATCCAGTCCTCAGGATATTTATCCAGTAATTAAATGAGGCAGAAGGACTCCATCAGATAGATACTGGCTAACAGACAATGCACATTGGATTTGTCTCATCTGATAAATCAAGCTGATTCTTGTCACCATTCTTTTCGACGTGCTTGGTCCAGTGAAGTTTCTGTGAAATATGAAAGTCTGCAGACGCTGTGATTGTTGTAAAAACACAGAAACACCGGTGGAACTCAGCAGGTCTTGCAGCATTGAGAGAAAATAAAGATATATAACCGACGTTTTGGGCCTGGGCCCTTCTTCAAGCATTTTGGCACTTTTACTGGAATTTCCAGCGTCTGCAGACGTTTGTGTTTCTCTCCATCCTTTATCACATGCTGAGCTTTATATAAACAACACACTTGGTGAATGACATTTGGAGAGTAAAGGAATCTTCTTTTGGCAGCTTTGACAAATCTCTATTGAATTCCGGTCTGATGCTTTGCAGCTACCGTCCCACCCAATGATACAGCCAGACAGGACACTCTCAATTGTACTCATGTAATACATTGTCAAGATGGGGGGGTTGGGGGGGCCGGTAGCCTTGCCAGTATGCCGTCGTGTCTCTGGATGAGGAGTCGGCCGTGTAACTGAATATATAAAAATATTTTTTGGGAAATAAAATGGGAAAGTTAAAGTAGGTTACGTACAAACATTTTAAAACAGATCTTATTTGAAATACTGGAGACTTCATATCCACAGTGCCTTTGCAGAAATTGTGAAAACTGCCTATGGAGACTTCACAAGTAGGTGATAATTGAACAGATATTGGGGAAAAATGGACTATTCTCTTTAAAACAACAGCAAACGACATACTATCTCCTAATACCTCTTTGCAGAGTTTTGCTCAGAGAGAGGTCACTGATGGCTCCTTGTTTACCTCAAAGCAACAGATGAACCAGAAGACTGACTTATATCGTTTAATGGAGAAGGTCAGGTGGTCTTTTGGAAGCAGTCTCTGCGTGTCTCAGAATGGGTGTCTCGGAATGAAACAAGTTATCTCAGCCAGTGTGGGTAAGACAGAGACGCTTGCTGAAACTGAAGCAAGAAGCTTGTTGGAACTGAAACTGAAGTTTCAGAGGGACGGATGGCTGAAAGTACTGGCTGTCTGGTGTTTCGCTTGGAATAAGGGAAACTGAAAGAAACTCTGTGCTAACCTGAAAGAAAGAGGTTATCATCTGGAGAACCCCGATGGGGCAAGTTTCGACAGCAAGACACTGAGGTGACTAATGGTGGTACCTCAGTTGTGGAAATCCTGGAACAACACATCTCTCTCTACAAAACCTACAAGAACCTTCCTGAGGGGTAACCATTTATCTTTCGAGCACCAAAACCTGGTGAACTTTATACATGTTAAATTCTGTGCACAGTATAAGAATTGACTGCCAGTGAGATTGGACTGTGAACCAAAGAACTTTCCTAAATTTGCACACACATTACATACACGTGCACTTAGAATTCGAAGGGGGTTGTTAGGTTAGTTAAGTAAATTAAAAATAGAGTTAAGTTAAAGTTTGATTCTGTTTTCATCTTGAAAGATAGTTAAAAGTAATTTTTGTTTAAGTAACCATTTGTCTTGGTGAATATCTATTGCTGCTGGGTTTTGGGGTTCTTTGGCATCATAACAGGCCACTAAAGTTGAACTCTTCCTGAATGACCCTCCAGCAGAAGGTCAGTACGAGGCAGTCAAGACCCATCTCCATGACCGAACTGGAAAGAGGGACTCGCCTCCTCCACCTAGACGAACTCGGGGACAGGTCCCCCTCCGAGCTAATAACTGAAATGCTAGTGTTAGCCGATGGACACTCCTCCCCCACGATATCACCTTGTTCCTGTCCGATGTGGATTTCTCTGAACCTCACGTGGTAGCAGCTGAGGCAGATAGACTATACAGGGTTCCCAAAACCTCTGTCCCAACAGTCCAACAGGTAGCTGCAGCCAATAGAGCTGGTCCACCTTGACAACCACCCAAAAACCCAGAGAGGCAAGGGAACCCAAAGGTCAACAACGAGATGGGTGGTGTTTCTACCACAGAAGGTGGGGCCAATTGCCCGCTGTTGCGTCCCACCGTGTACCTACTCGGCTGACAACCAGGTAACGGCACCGCCAACCACCAGTAATGGCCACAGTGGTTGGCGAACACACAAGCCTCTTCTGTGCTTTCGATCATATTGCCGGATGAAGATTTTCGGTCGACACAGGGGTTGAATGTAGCATCTGGCCACTGAATGCCTTTGAATGGGAGACACGGGCCAAGTAATTCAACCTCCTCACGGCCAACGAAGCGCCTATACCCAGCTACGGCAGCAGGTCAGTCCATTTGTTACTGAGAGACTCGGCTTACAAGTGGGATTTCACTGTTGTACGCCAACCAATCCTAGGGGCGGATTTCCTCAGGGCCAATAGCCTACTGGTTGATGTGCGCGGCTGCTGGCTAGTCCATGCCTCCACCATCCAGACATGCCCACTCTCACCTATTACATGGCCAGCCCTGCGCATACAAACCCTTGCTACAGACAAATTTGCAAGGATACTAACTGAATTCCCCGAAATCCTCATACCAGATTTTCATTTGAACGTCCTGCCACACAACGCCCAATCATTATGTGACAACCGGGATTCTGCCCATCCACGTCAAGACAAGGAGACTGTCTACAACAGGCAAAAGACGAATTTAAAACCATGGAGGAGCTGGGCATCGTCAGGCGTTCTGACAGCTCCTGGTCCTCTCCCCTACATATGGTCCCTAAAGCTAATGGGGATAGGCATCCGTGCAGTGACTACCAGAAGCTGAACAGTGCAATGGTACCAGATCATTACCCGGTACCACACATTCATGATTCCACTGCAAACCTGCACGGGAAACTACTCTTTTCCAAAATCATCACCCAGGTGATGTACCAAAAATGGCCATTGAAATCCCGTTTGGACTTTTTTAATTCCTCAGGATGCCATTCAGTTTGAAAAATGTGGCCCAAACTTTCTAACGTCTGATGGACGCAATTTCCAGAGACCTTCCCTTCATTTTCATCTACCTGAACGATATCCTAGTGGCCAGCATTACTGAGGAAGAGCACAGCCAACACTTCAGACTCTTATTCAGGAAGGTCCAGGTTTTCGGTCTTACCATCAACTCTCCAGGTGGAATTCAGTAAGGACACTATTGACTTCCTTAGGCACAGAGTCACATCCACCAGAGCAGTCCCATTGCCAACTGATGTGGCAGCTGTCCGGAACTTCCCAAGGCCCTCCACCATCAAAGGTTTTTGGTCATGGTAAACTTCTACCACCGTTTTGTTATCATGGCTGCCAAGATATTACACCCACTTTAACACCTCTTGACAGGCAAACAAAACCTGTTGACTTTGACGCCAGAGGCTGAGACAGCATTCTGGGAAGCTAAGGAGACACTAGCCAAGGCAACCATGTTAGAACACCCACGCATGGGCACCCCACTTGCACTGACATCAGATGCCTCTAACACAGGAGTAGGAGCCGTCCTGGAGCAGCGAGTCAACGGCCACTGGCAGCCATTTGCCTTTTTCAGTTGCCATCTATGGCCCCCAGAACTTAAATACAGCACTTTCGAATGGGAACTATTGGTGCTTTATCTGGCCATGAAACACTTCCGCCATTTCCTAGAGGGGATGAGAGTTCATTGCATTCACTGACCACAAACCCCTTATTTTTTCCCATCGAAAATCTTAGACCCTGGACAGCGAGACAACAGTGACATCTGCCTTTCATTTCAGAATTCACCTCCGACATTCGACATGTGTCGGGGAAAGATACCCCCTCCAGACCTGAGATCAGCTCCATCTCTGGGGACTTGGACTTGAAAGCATTGGCCACGGCTCAGCAGGAGGATGCAGAGGTGCTACAACAGGACTCCAGCTGCAGGAAATCGAAATGGGCCCAGAGAGACCACACTGCTCTGCGATGTTTCCACAGGTAAAGCCCAGCCCGTAGTACCAACAGCATGGCGCAAAAGACTTTTTGACCAGGTACACAGGCTGTCGCACACATCGATATGGGATGACATTCAAACGTATGGCATCCACATTTGCCAGGCATGGATTAAAAAATTGAGTCTCCTATTGGGCAAAGACCTGTTTGTTTTGCCAAACGGCCAAGGTCCATAATCATACCAAGAGCTGGGTGCAGGAATTGCCTTCAACCCAGTGTTTCCAACTTATACACATTGATATCATTGGATCCCTGCCCATATCACGCGGCCACAGATACATCCTCATCATGGCCGTATCCATGGTCGCCATAACAACTGAAACATCCGCCAGGACTTTCCTATCTACCTGGGTGGCATGCTTTGGGGTACCAGTGGATATTACCTCTGACAGAGGCGCACAGTTTACTTCGGCACTGTGGGCCGCCTTGTCACACCTTTGCGGCACTCGTCTCCATTTCACCACGGCCTACCACCTGCAGTCCAATGGACTAGCGAAACGTTTTCACAGACACCTCAAACAGGCCCTGCGTGCACGACTCACAGGACCGCAGTGGCTGGGCGCACTACTCTGGATGACGCTGGGGATACGGACCATTCCAAAAGAGGACTTGCAAGCTTCGTCAACCGAGCTGATTTATGGTGTGCCCCTGTTGGTGCCAACCAACATTCCACCATCACCTGCTAATACTGACTCCACAGCATCAGACGAGCTCCAGCGCTTGTGCCAGCGACTAGAAGTGTTAGCCCAATCCTAACCACCCACTCACGTACAGGTAGACCTAGACTCAATGGACTTTGTGTTCACCTGGAGAATCCTGAAGGGGGAAAGTTTTGCCAGCAAGACTGATTAAAAAGGAATCAGGTGCGGATCTCCTGGAACAAAAGGATTCTCTCTCAGAAAACCAGCAAGAACCTTCCTGAGTGGTAACCATTTACCTTTCAAGCACCAAAGCCTGATGAACTTTATTAATGCTAACTTCTGTGCACAGAACAAGAATTGCCTGCAACCAGCGACATTAGACTGTGAACCAGAACATTTCTACACTTATATACACATTACACACACATGCACTTAGAATTAGAGGGGGGTTAGTTGATAGTAATAAGTTAAAGTTTGATTCTGTTTTCAAGGGCAAAGATAATTAGCAACTTTTGTCTAAGTAACCCTTTGTCATGGTGCACATCTATTGCTGCTGGGTTTTGGGGTCCTCTGGACTCCGTAACAAAATAAACGGGCAGACTATTTCTTTTTGAATGGGGAGAAAAATTGAAAATGCCCAGATTTAATTGGACCGGGGTGTCCTTGTGAAGGATAGCCTGAAGGTAAATTTATATCTATGGTGGTGTAGAAGGCAAAAACAGTCCTGGCATTCATGTTGAGAGGAATAAAATATAAGACTGGGGACGTGATGTTGAGGCTTTATAAGGCACTGGTGAGACCTCACATGGAGTGTTGTGAACAGTTTTCAGCTCCTTATTTAAGAAAGGAAGTTTCACAGGAGTTTCACGAGATGATTCCAAGAATGAAAGGGTTATGAGAAGCAACGGAGAGCTCTTGTTCTGTCCTGGTTGGAATGACGAAAAAAGAGGGGATCCCTTTGAAACATTTTGAACTTTGAACAGCATGGAAGTAGAAAAGTTGTTTCCCACGGTGGGAGAGTCCAGGGCAATAGAGCAGAACTTCAGGATTGAACAGTGATGAGGAGAAATTTCTTCAGCCAGAGGGTGGTGAATCAATGGAATTTGTTGCCAAGTGCAGTTGCAGAGGCCAGGTCGTTGGGTCTATTTATTGGAGAGACTGATTGGCTCAAAAGTTTTGCGGAAAAAGCCAGGCAGTGGGGCTGAGAGTGAAAATAGATGAAAATGGGCTGAATATTCAATTTCTGGTCCTATGTCTTATGCTCTCAAGTGAATGCAATGTGATATGATGTACCCACAGCGTAGAACGCTTACCCTACAGTCCAGAAATTATCCCGGCTGGAGATCCAGACTTAACTTCTCCCCCCTCATCGATCCCTTTGTTTCCTTTCTTCTAACTCTCCCTCCCTCTCTCTCTCTCTCTCTCTCTCTTCCCTTTTCCCTTCATCTCCTTTCCCCCAACTTTGCATTCACATCATGGTTCAGTGCAAGAAATTCCATTGCCTTTGCACATTGTTCTTGTATATATAACAATAACCTCTCATCTCATCTTGTTCTTAGCCCAGGAATACCCTATTGCCAACCATCATCTGCTGGATACCGACAGCTGTAATGGTGATCTTCTTCTTTGCAGACAAGTTGTACCGTACGGACTTGGGAATCCTCTGATGCGCCGGAAACGGGAGGTGCGCCGATGTCTATGTGCCAAGGGAGGCGATGGAGCATGCCAGAGCTACTGCCAGACGTCAGCCAATGTGCCACGGTATAGTTTAGGAGGCAGCGCGGTTAACCTGGCGTCTGAGAACTCCGATCCACACCTTCAGTGACCACACTCGTTGGCTCTTACGAGTCAAAGAATCGTACACATAGACCAGGCCCTATGGCCTATCTAGTCTATGTTGACCAATACAGTATATTAGGCTAATTCCGTTGACCTGTACTTGGTCCATATCCCTCCAAGCCCCTCATCCATAAATCTGTCTAAATGTTGTTTCCATAGAACCTAGAACACTAGAGTATACTACAGGCCCTTCAGCCCTTGATGTTGTGCTGACCTATTACTGCATTCCTTAAAAAGTACCACCTTGTAAGCCTATTTTTTTCTTCCATCCATGTGCCTGCCTAAGAGTCTCTTAAATGCCTCTAATGTTTCAGCCTCCACCACCGTCCCTGGTAAAGCATTGCAGGCACCCACAACTCTCTGCATAAAAGACTTCCCCCTGATGTCTTCCCTTAACTTTGTAAAGATGTCCTCTAGTGTTTGCTATTTCTGGCCTGGGAAAAAGGTGTTGGCTGTCCACCCTATTTATCCTTCTCATAATTTTGTAGACCTCTATTAGGTCTCCTCTCATCCCTCTTTGCTCCAAAGAGAAAAGTCCCAGCTCTTCTAACCTTGCCTCATAAGACCTATTTTCCAATCCAGGCGTCCTGGTAAATCTCTCTGCACCCTCTCCATAGCTTCCATAAACTTCCTATAATGAGGTGGATCAGAACTGAACAACAGTGCTTTAAATGTGGCCTCACCAGAGATTTGTAGAGTTGACCTGTCAACTCTTGAACACAATCCCCTTATTAATAAATCCCAGCATCCCTTAGGTCTTCTTAACTATCCTATCAACCTGTGCGGTAACCTTGAGGAATGCATGAATTTGAACCCCTTGGTCCTAAGTAACCGACTATTAACCCTGGACTCAGCCTTCTGGTTTGTCCTTCCAATATGCATCACCTCACACTTATCCGGAATGAACTCCATCTGCTACTTTTCTGGCCAACTCTGAAACCTGTCTAAATCTTCTGTAGCCTTCAAAAGCCTTCCTCTCCATCCACAATTCCTCTAATCCTTGTATCATCCACAAACTTACTGACGCATCCTTCCGCCTCTTCATAGAGGTCATTTATAAAAAAACCCAAAGGGCAGGGGTCCCAGAACAGATCCCTGCAGAACTCCACTAGTCACTGTTCTTGATTCTGGGCTTTCTCTGGCAGCTCATTGCAGACCATGGCCTGAGTGCCCCCTCAGGTCCCTCCTAAATCTTCTCCCCTCCTCCTCACCTTAAAGTTCTGCCCACTAGTTGTAGAATCATCTACCCTGGGGAAAAGACAATGAGTATTCAAATTCTCCATGCCCCTCAAGATTTTATAAACCTGTCTCAGGCCATCTTCCAATGCTCCAGGGAATAAAGACTCAGCTGGTCCAACCTCTCCCTCTAACTCAAGCCGTGAAGTCTTGGTAACATCCGGTGAATCTCCTCTACCCCCACTCCAATCTACTGATGTCCTTTCTATAGCTGGGCACTAGAACTGCACACAGTATTAAGTGTGGTCCCACCAATGTCTTGTATAGCTATATCATAAAGACCCAACTTTTGTACTCTATACACTGCCCAATGAAGGCCAAATGTTCTCTTCACCATCTTATCCACCTAACTTGGGACTTTCAGGTATCCTGAACTCTAATGTCTCTCTATTCGACAATGTGATAGGACCCTACTATTCAAGATTCCAGATACTTTTAATTGTCATGTAATGAAACAGAAAATGTAATGTTACATGAAATTTTCTTTAGTCTATCTATCGTAAGGCAGACAGAGATTCACCATCAACAGAAATTTCTCGGTGCCTTTGACAGAGAAAGAGAAGCAAAAGAGAGACCCTGCAGAGTCGATGAGTATCCAAGGATTCACCTCCAGCGCTCCTGGACCCTCTGCAGCCGTACAGCCTTCAGTCCAATCCATAGGCAATCCATGCTCCAGATCTAAACCTTTGACACCATCAGGAAGACCTCAGCACCTTTGGCACCCTCTCGCATACCATTTCTGATACCCGGCATCTCTTCAGCCAGCCTCAAGCCAGTCCGCAGTCTGGTGCAAATCCCTCGACCACAGTCGCCGGCAGCCCACTGTCTGCGTGGGTTCCTCGAGTCTCCAACAGTCCCACCACCTGTATGTTCCTCAGCCTCTTGCTGGTCCGCCACCATGCTCATCGACCCATGGGTCTTCTGCATCCGGTGCTCCTGCTGTGGTCTCCTCTACATCAGAGAGACTGGGTGCAGCCTGGGAGATCGCTTCGATGAGCACCTCAGCTCTGTCTCCCACTACTGCAGGGGCCACCTATTTCAATTCCCTGCCCCATTCCTTTGCTGACATGTCTGTCCATGGTCTCACGCACTGCCAGATAGAAACCACCCACAATTTGGAGGAACGACAGCTCATATTCCATCTGGGTACCCTCCAACCTGATGGGATGAACATAGACTTCACTGATTTCCATTAGCCTCACTCCCCCCTCATCGATCCCTTTGTTTCCTTTCTTCTAACTCTCCCTCTCTTTCTCTCTCTTCCCTTTTCCCTTCATCTCCTTTCCCCCAACTTTGCATTCACAACAACCTCTCCTCCCCCTATCAATTCTAATCTTCCCTCTCTCCTGACCTGTCCATATCCAATTAACACCTTTTGCCTATTGGTCTGTACTCCTCTCCTGCCTTTTTGCTTTCCTTCTTCCAGCCTTTTAATTCAGGTGCTTGTCTGCTTTGTGCTCATATCTTGAAAAAGGCCTCAGGCCTAAAACGTTCATCTCCTGTGGTCACTGTGGGACCAGCTGAGTTCCTCCAGCATTTATGTGTTTTTATAAGGGAATAGTGATGTCTTGAAACCTATTGCACAGAGGAGATGCTGGTAGCCTTAAATGGCATCAAGCAGGGTAAATCTCAGGGGACTAGTCAAGTTTATCCTAGGACACCCTAGGAAGTTCGGGAAGAAATTGCTGGAATTCTAGTAGGGTTAATTGCATCATCTGTGAGTTTCTGGAAGACTCGGGGGGGGGGGTGTGAGGAGGGGAGGGGGAGTGAAGGATAATGTTGTGCCATTATTTGAGAAAGGTTGAAAGGACCATCCAAGGAACTACAGGCTGATGAGCCTAACCTCGGTGCTGGGAAAGTTTACACTGGAGGGGAACCTGAGTGACATGCATTTGGAATTGTAGACTAGCCACTTAACCCATCAAATCCTTGCCAGCTCACGATAGATCAATCTGGCCAGTCCTCTTTTTCCCTTAAGCAGCTTCCAGTGATGACACCACCTTAGCTTCATATCATCTCAATTGAAGAAAATGGAAGGCCAGGCATCACTCGAACGTCTCTCCCTCTTTGCATCCTTGCGCCCTTGAAGCTTCTGATGGGAGTTGGGTTCTCCATATTAGATATGATCAAGGATTCCATGGTTCTCAATCAATCTTGTAATGTCCTTGGCTTTGAGGCCACCCTCATTGTGGGTCCAGGATAGGTAATCTGCTGTGTTGGTTAGAATTTAGGAGAATGAGGGAGGATCTCATTTTGAATGTTGAAAGGCATGGACAGAGTAGATTTAGAAAGGTTGTATCCCATAATGGGAAAGTCTCGGACAAGAGGGCAAAATTGAAGCATTGAAGGGGATCCACTTAGAACAGAGGTGTGGAGGAATTCCAGAGGATGGTAAATCTGTGGAATTTGTTGTGGCAGGTGGTTGTGGAGGCCAGGTCTTTGGGGGTATTTAAGACAGAGATTGTAGATTCTTGCTTTGCCAGGGCATCACAGGTTATGGGCAGTGGGGCGAGGTGGGAAAATGGATCAGCTGATGATTAAATGGCAGGGCAGACTCGATGGGCTGAATAGCCAATTTCAGCTCCAATATCTTATGGTTCTGGTGTGAACTCCCTGCTGGAAAACACCCCTCATGCCAGGACTAGTGAGAGGTAGCTTGGCCTGAATGAAGCTCATCCAGATGTGCTGGCCTCCAGTTCCTGCAATTGGCAGTCCTCCACGGGCTCAGGGTCCTTTGCTTTTCAAGCCAGAGTACACAGGTGGCCCTTTGGCTGTTCTTGTCCCGCTTGCTAACCGTGAGTCTTTCTTGTGCATTGCAGGCACATTGGAGATGCAAAAGTCAGAATGTTCCGGACGGGAGCAGGAAAGCGGACGCCCAGAGCAACGAACGACGCTGCTCCAGGAAGAGTCTCGTGGGGTGTGGAAAGCTAAAGGAAAGAGTGCATTGATAACTGGACACCACAAGTGGAGAAAGAAAAGGGGTTGGGGGAGAAGTGGGGCAGTGGGGGGCAGGGAGGGGGATGGTTATGGGGCAACTATCTGGGTACAATGAGCCAGCACCTCCCAAAAGATTTGACACCTCAGACTTGTCTCAGGTGCCCCACCCCTCCCTTCTCAACTCCCCTCTCCTACTTCTCTTCCACTTCAGGTACATAAGTCCATCAACTGCTTGGCACACCAGATGGAAAAATCCCGACAATCCCAATAGTGACAAAAACGGTAAAGGAGCCATCGGCCAATGACTCAAACCCACCCCACTGTCAATTGGACCATTGTGATGGGACCATCCTCTCACTCCAGGATCAAGTGATATCCTGTGGGAGTCAAAGACTGAGGCAATTTCCCTCAGACTGATGGTCCCAGGGGACCACAGTAGTGTGGATCCTGCACAGTCCATTCTCAACGCCCACGAAAGAAAACCATGAACTAAAGCCCATAAATCCGACCCTTCCGCTCAACAGGAGAGCATTATAAACCAAGTCTCACCATCCCAACGTACTGACGCATTGAGACTTTACTCGCTGCTCCTGTGTCAATCAGCTTGAATGGAGCGGAATCCATATTCTCACCGCTGTCTATGCAATGAATTATCTCCCAAATTCTCTCTTGGATTTAGAACATGGAATACTACAATACAGTACAGGCCCTTGAGCCCTCAATGTTGTGGTGACCCATATATACCTACCAAAAAAACTAAGCTTTTCCTACCCCGTAACTCTCTATTTTTCTTTCATCCATGTGCCTGTTTGAGTGTTTTAAATGTCCTTCCCATGTGCCTGTCTGAGTGTCTTAAATGCCCCCTAATGTTTCAGCTTCCACCACCACTCTGAGCAAGACATTCCCAACTCCCCCAAACTTTCCTCCCTTCACTTGAATAATCCCAGAAAGATCACACCTTGTGTCAACATTATTGGTAAAAAAAAAAGCATTCAACAGTCCATCTTTGAACTCAGCGATCATGAAGTGTGTGGCTTAATCGACCTTTTATAGAACATAGAACAGTGCCGTACAGGTCCAATTGCCCACACTGCTTCAATCTACCCCTTCTCAACCTCACACCCATAATCCTTTATTTTTCTTGCGCCCACCTGCCAATGTAAGAGTCTTTAAAATGTCCCTTTTGTACCAGCCTCGACCACCCATGACTCTCTGAGTAAAAAAATGCTAATATCTGGCGTGTCGTGGGTGCCTGAAATCCATTGCTAGGGGTGGTAGCGGAGGCTGGTACAATAGTGACATTCACAAGGCTCTAAGACAAGCACCTGGATGGAAGATATAGAGAGGGTTATGGCTGTGAGGTAAGAAAGGATAGTGGTGGAGTAGGTTTACATGAAGCACAGAGATGCTGGAGGAACTCGGCAAGTCTCGCAGCATCCATAGGAGGTCAAGCTATATTACTGACCTATCAGGCTTGAGCTCTTCTTCAAGTCTCAGGCCTGAAACATTGGTAGTACGTCTTTACTTCCGATGAATGCTGTGAGACCGACTGAGTCCCTCCAGCATCTCTGAATTCAGACTACAATCACAGAGTGTGCAGACCTTGGTGATCCACTCGAGTAGGTTTGCATTGGTCCGCACAGCATTGTGGGTGAAGGGCCTGTACTGTGCTGCCAAGACCAGAAGAGGTAGGAGCAGAAGTAGGCTATTCAGCCCATCGAGTTTGTCTCTGTCATTCATTCTTAAGCTGATCCATTTACCACTCAGCCCCACTGCTCGGCCTTCTCCCCATAGCCCTTGATGCCCTGGCTAATCAAGAGCCGATCAATCTCTGCAATGCTCCATCTCCCCACATTCCCACTTGTCTGAACCTATCATGCGATCCCATGTTGTGTTATGGCTGAACCCTCTCTCACGTCATCTGCTTTCCTTCCTGAGGTACCTGTTGAGTTCATGGAGAAGTGGGTGAGGGCTGCTTTTTCCTTCATCAATGCATGACCCATTGCTTGCTTCTGAGATGTTCAGAGTGAGAAGAACCTCCTCAACACTGGGCAAAGTAGTTCAGGAGTTGTTCAAAATTATTTTTTATGATCCAATGCTTCTGAGATGAGCCATGTTATCCCAGGTGGAATCGTGCGATATCATGAATAATTTCCCTGGGGCCCGCTTGTAAGTTATCTGAGTTCAAGAAACGTGTCAATATTTCACGAGCTTGCTGTACAGTGTTAAAATAGATGAGATTTTCACATTAATGTTATTGACAAATACAAAAGCCCTAAAGGTGTTTGAGGAAGGATTCCATAGCACAGCTTAAAAATACATTAGTTCTCCTTTTCACCACACGCCTGTTCCTGCCACTTTGTTTATTTGACTATTTAAAACCTTGAGATAAGATCACAAGATACTGGAGCAGAACTAGGCCATTCAACCCGTCAAATCCTCTCCATCATGAGCTGGTCTACTCTCCCACTCAGCCCCACTCCCCTGCCTTCTCCCCATAACCTTTGATACCCTGACTATTCAGATACCTCTCAATTTCTGCCTTAAATACGCCCAACGACCTGCCCTCCACAGCCTGCCTGTGGCAGCAAGTTCCAGAGTTTAGCCACTCTTTGGCTGAAGAAATTCCTCTGCCTCTCTGTTTTAAAAGGGCGCCCTTTAATCCTGAAATAGTGCCCACTTGTTCTAGACTCCCCCACCATGGGAAACAGCTTTGTTCTACTCTATTCTGGCCTTCTATGAGGTTCCCAGCTCATTCTTTTGAACTCCAAGGAGTACCATTCAAGAGTCATGAAACAGAAGAGAGAAGATACTGCTATCAGGATTGGCCAATGGACAGGATGATGAGAACTGGCACATTAACTCCAAGAGCAGAATTGATTCTATCATTTTCCCCACTTCAATAAAACCCTCTTAATACAGTCCCAGTTAGGACATCTAAGGCAGGGGAGTGGGGCTGAGTAGGAGAATGGATCAGCTCATGATGGAATGGCTCTCTGTCTCAAGCCCTGATTGGCCCTGATTGGGCCAAGGTAGGAATCGGCAATATTTCTCAGCTTGCCAAGGGTAGGAACGTGCTTTGGGCTCCAAATGTGGCCTCATCAAAAACAAATTGACCATAATATCCCAACTCCTCTAATCAATAGGTTGGTTTATGAGGTCTCTTTCTTGAATCTATTTACCTTGACGCCACGGTTAAGGGATTGTGTATCTATTCCCAGATCCCTCTGTTCTACCGCACTCCTCAGTGCCCAACCATTTCCATTTCAGTTCTGTAGATTATAAGGTGGCTGATGAACCTAATCTTGTTCCCACAGAGGTACCTGATGGGGCAGGAGGCAGGAAGCTTCCCTGCCTATCCACCTGCTTGGACTCATTGTGAGACATGGGAGCTTTTGTGCATTCCACGATGTTACCTTTTTGTGTGCTTGCACAAATTCCCATGTGTTCGAAGAGACAATGACAACATCCTCTTTTTTCTGTCTTCCTGGGAATATTTGGAGGGGATACAGCATTCTCGCTTTGGGAATCTGCTGCCTGGTGTGAGTGATGGGTCTTCCATCAGTGCAGCCCGTATATTGTCCCTTCCAATTTGCATCCGTGATACCTCACATGCCCTCCATCACTTAAACAACTTTCATTTCGCTGGACCTGACCTCCATATTCTCCATCACATTTGTGTGTTGCACTTGACCCAGCAACTGCAGTCGTTCTTGGCTCAAGCCCAACCGTTGCCCCCGATAGATCAATCAGTGTCGATAACATCTCTGTAAGAAACATTGGGCGCTCCTACAGAGGCTGAATCATTACTTTCCACTTGAGTAAAAGTGACAGGTTGTTGACAGAAACGTTTAATTAGCTGGTAGATAGCCAGACGCAGAAGAACAGAGTGCAAAACGAAAGTCTGCAGAAACGATGATTGCAGTAAAACCACAAAAATGCTGTAGGAACTCAGCAGGTCACGTAGGAGGCAAAGTTTATATAGCCAACGTTTCGGGACTGAGCCCTTCTTCAGGGGAACAGAAACTTTTCTGAAGTAATTGACTGATCCTTGTCGGAATGTTCAGTGATGAAAGCTGCGTGTGTCACCAGAATCAGTGGAGAACTCAAAACATTTCCTATGACAGATTTATAACTGCATGCAAACAAATGCTTTCTGTGTTTACCCCATGTGCCTGCATTCAACCCTTATCCCTTCCAACCTTTCCCACCCATTTATATCCATAAATCTTCGTCCGCGAAGCCAAGCCAAAGAAAAGAGAAGATAACAATTTACAGTACGGAGACAGGCCATATTGGCCCTTCTAGTCCGCACCGATTTACGTGAAACTCCACTAGTTCCACCTACCCACTCCCTTGCCCATAACCCTCCAATCCCCTCACATCCATGTACTCATCTAACCTCCTCTTAAATGACAGACTTGACCCTGCCCCAACTACTTCTTCCGGAAGATCATTCCACTCAGCCACCATTCTCTGAGTGAAGAAGCATCCTCTGATATTACTCCTAACCTTTTGCCTCCTAACCCTTATGACTCCTTGTTCCAATCTCCCCTAACCTCAGCAGAAAGAGCCTATTCACATCTACTCTATTTCCTTCATAATTTTAAATACCTCTATCAAATCCCCTCTCAACCTTCTACGGTCCAAAGAATAAAGTCCCATTCTACTCAATCTTTCTCCGTATTCAAGATACTGCAACCCAGGCAACATTTTTGTAAACCTCCTTTGCACCCTCTCTACCTTATTTATATTCTTCCTATAATCTCATCAATGTTCAAGTTTAATATCAGCAGGTTGATAGGTTTGTTAAGAGGCCCTGTGGGATGCTGGGATTCATTAATAGGGGGATTGAATTCAGGAGTTAGAGAGGTCATATTGCAACTTTACAAATCTCTGATAAGACTACACTTAGAGTTAGGATGGCCATTCCAAAGGAGGACATGGTCACAGGTTACCACATATTACTATATATATATATGCACACACAATGTGTTTGCTTTGGTTGTTTTTGCAATAGCCTGTTCAAATATTGAGTGCTTGCAGAGCACAAATTCCCATGTGTTCGAAGAGACATTGTCAACATCCTCCTTTTTCTGTCCTCCTGGGAAAATTTGGAGAGAATACAGTATTCTCGTTTTGGAAATCTGCTGCCTGGTGTGAGTGGTGGGTCTTCCCATCAGTACAGCCCGTATATTGTCCCTTGTCACACCTTCCAACCTGCATCCGTGATACCTCACGTGGCCTCCATAACTTAAACAACTTCCAGTTCCCTGTATATGGTAACTATGACCATGTTCTCCTTTGGAATGGCCACCCTACTTGTGTTCAGTTTCTGGTCACCTCATTACAGGAAAGATGTGGAAACAATGGAGAGGGGGCAGAGCTGAGTTACCAAGATATTACTTGCATTGGAAAACAAGTCTTATGAGGTAAGGTAAACTGGGACTCTTTGGAGAATGAGAGGACTACAAGATTATGAAAGGCATCGATAGGGTGGACAGCCAGCACCTCTTACCCGGGGCAGGATCAGCAAACACCAGAGGACATGAGTCTGGGCAGTGAAAGTGGAAAGTGAAGAGAAGAAAGTTTAGGGAAGACACCAGGGGTATGTTTTTTTACAGAGAGTGGTGAGCGCCTTGTGAGGAACCGGTGATGGAGGCTGAAATATTGGGGGCATTTAAGAGACTCTAAGACAAACACATGGATGAAAGAAGAATAGAAGTTTATGGAGTAGGGAAGGTTTAGAACTTTTTGTTCGTAAGGAATATATGGGTTGGCACCACATCAAGGCCCAAAGGTCCTGTACTGTGCTGTATTGTGTTCTATGAGTGAAAACCTCCAAGCAGACAAAATACCATTACTCGAGACCATCACAACACACACACACACACACACACACACACACACACACACACACACACACACACACACACACACACACACACACACACACACACACACACACACACACACACACACACACACACACACACTCTCCTGCACGGCATATAATAAGCAAACATACACAAAAAGATAACATTTAAAATAAATATGTATAAATATTTGGAAATAATTCATTTGGTTACAGAACACCTTTCATCAACCTCACGGCCTGTGGGAAGAAGCAATTTCCCAGTTCTGATCTTGAAGCTCTTGTTTCCACCTTCTGATGGTAGCAGGTAAAAGATCCTGTGTGCAGGGTGGTGGGGGTCATCGACAATATCTTTGAGCCCTACTTAACATTGCTCCTGGTGAATCGTCCTCAACTCTGCTGCTTCTTCTGGTAGCATGTTCCAGCACCCATACCATCTGTGTAGTAAACTTGCCCTTCCGATCTCCTTTAAAATTTTCCCCTCAAACCTAGCCCTATGTTCTGACTTCCCAACCCTGGTGGTATAAATCTAGATGGCCGAGATCTAGATGGCGGGGATTCCTTTCTCCAATGATCTGATCTCCACACAAGTAGAACCATAAAACTTTACAGCACAGAAGCAGGCCTCTTTGGCCCTTCTAGTCTGTGCCGAACCATTTTTTTTGCCTAGTCCCACTGATGTGCTCCCAATCCACAGCCCTCCATGCCTCTCCTATCCATGTACCTGTCCAATTCTTCTTAAATGTTAAAATTGGGTCCGCATTCGCCACTTCAGCTGGCAGCCCACTTCACACTCCAACCACTCTCTGTATGAAAAAGTTCCCCCTCATGTTCCCTCTCAACTTTTCTCCTTTTACTCTTTAACCCTTTTCTTCTGGTTTTCCTCAATGGAAAAAGCCTACCTACATTTACTGTCTGTACCCCTCATAATTTCAAATACCTCTATCAAATCTCCCCTTATCCTTCTACGCTCCAGGGAATAAAGTCCTAACCTGTTTAACCTTTCCCTGTAACTCAGTTCTTCAAGTCCAGGCAACATCCTTGTAAATCTTCTCTGGACTCTTTCAATCTTATTGATGTCTTTCCTGTAGTTAGTGAGCGAAACTGCACACAATACTCCAAATTTGGCCTCACCAATGTCTTATACATCTTTACCATAACATCCCAGCTCCTATACTCAATACTTTGATTTATGAAGGCCAAGATGCCAAAAGGATTGTGATGCCACTTTCAGGGAATTATTTATCTGTATTCCCAGGTCCCTCTGTTCTACTGCACTCCTCAGTGCCCTATCAGTCACCATGTACAGCCTTTCTTGGTGGACTTGTAATGTGACATCCCGACTCATGTGCTCCTGGTAGATCAGGTGTGGAATGGGACAACTACACTTCTCTCCACAATAACCATATATAACCATATAAAACCACTTACAGCACAGAACAGGCCAGTTTGGCCCTACTAGTCCATGCCGTAACAAATCCCCACCCTCCTAGTCCCACTGACCAGCACCCGGTCCATACCCCTCTAGTCCCCTCCTATCCATGTAACGATCCAGTCTTTCCTTAAATGTAACCAATGATCCTGCCTCAACCACATCTGCCGGAAGCTCATTCCACATCCCTACCACCCTTTGTGTAAAGAAATTTCCCCTCATGTTCCCCTTACAATTTTCCCCCTTCAATCTTAAACCATGCCCACTAGTTTGAATATCCCCCACTCTTAATTGAAAAAGGCTATCCATGTTGACTCTCTCTGTCCCTTTTAAAATCTTGAACACCTCTATCAAATCCCCCCTCAATCTTCTACGCTCCAGAGAAAAAAGCCCCAGTCTGCACAACCTTTCCCTGTAACTCAAACCCTGACATCCTGTCAACATTCTCGTGAACCTTCTCTGCACTCTCTCTATTTTGTTTATATCTTTCCTATAATTTGGTGACCAAAACTGTACACAGTACTCCAAATTTGGCCTCACCAATGCCTTGTACAATTTCATCATAACCTCCCTACTCTTGAATTCAATACTCCGATTTATGAAGGCCAACATTCCAAATGCCTTCTTCACCACACCATCTCCCTGAGTATCAGCCTTGAGGGAACTATTTACCATCACTCCTAAATCCCTTTGTTGCTCTGCACATCTCAATAGCCTACCATTTAATGCATATGACCTATTTAGATTTGTCTTTCCAAAATGTAACACCTCACACTTATCTGTATTAAATTCCTTCAGCCATTTCTCAGCCCACACCTCCAGCCTTCCTAAATCACCTTTTAATCTACAGTAATCTTCCTCACTGTCCACAACACCACCAATCTTTGTATCATCCGCAAACTTGCTTATCCAATTCTCCACCCCTACTTCCAGATCGTTAATATATATAATAAACAATAGTGGACCCAGGACCGATCCCTGAGGAACTCCACTAGTCACCGGCCTCCAATTGGACAAACAATTTTCTACCACTACTCTCTGACACCTCCCATCCAACCACTGCTGAATCCATTGCACTACCTCCTTATTTATACCTAATGCCTCCACCTTTTTTCCTAACCTCCTGTGGGGAACTTTGTCATAAGCTTTACTAAAGTCCAAATAGACAACATCCACAGCTTTCCCTTCATCAACCTTTTTTGTAACCCCCTTGAAGAACTCAATCAGGTTTGTCAAGCATGATCTACCCCTGACAAAACCATGCTGATTACTCCCTATCAATCCTTGTACCTCCAAATATTTGTAAATACCATCCCTCAGAACACTTTCCATCAACTTGCCCACCACAGACGTCAGACTCACGGACCTATAATTCCCAGGTTTACATTTGGACCCTTTCTTAAACAGCGGAACCACAAGCGCCACCCTCCAATCCTTTGGCACTACCCCCGTGACCAGTGACATCCTAAATATCTCTGTTAATGGCCCCACTATCTGTCCACAGGCCTCCCTGAGTGTCCTTGGGAATATTTTGTCCGGTCCCGGAGATTTATCCACCTTTATCTTTTTTAACACAGCCATCACTACCTCCTCAGTTATCCTTATATGCTTCATGACCTCCCCACTATTTTTCTTTACTTCAACTGGTTCAATATTTTTTTCCCTAGTGAATACTGAGGCAAAGAAATCATTCAAAATTTCCCCCATTTCCTCAGACTTCTCACTCAGCCTACCTTCGCTATCTACAAGGGCTCCAATTTTATCCCTCACTAATCTTTTACTTTTAAAGTACCTATAGAAACCCTTTGGATTTATTTTTACTCTGTCAGCCAAAGCCTCTTTGTGCCTTTTTTGGCCTTTCTAATTTCTTTCTTAAGATTCTTTCTACACTCCTCGTAGTCCTCCTTCAAATTCTCAGCTCCCTGCTCTTTATACCTCTTGTACACCTCCCTTTTACTCCGAACCAAATTTCCAATATTCCTCGAAAACCAAGCCTCCCTATGACTTCCAGCCTTTCCTTTGATCCTCACTGGGACATAACTACTCTGTACCCTCAAAATCTCTTGTTTGAATATCCTTCATTTTTCATTTACATCCTTACCTGAAAATATCCTGTCCCACTCAATACTCCCCAAATCCCTTCTTATTCCTTCGAAATTTGCTCTTCTCCAATCCAGAACCTCAACTTTAGGCGCTTGGATCAAGCAGGTTTTCTCCATGTTACGCTGCTGAAGTTTTCCTAGAAACATGTCCCTTCTCTTCCCCAACAAGAGATCACCGTGACTTGGCTAACTCCAGTGCTCTCCCCTGGTGCATCTTGTGGTGGTGGGCCCAGATTTGGTGTTATAATTGGACCTTTCTCAGGTGCCTGGAAATGGCTGTACAGATAGGGTCTGTCCTATCTTTCTGCTGCTCCTTCCCTCCTGAAAAGAATCGCCCTTGTGCCCACTGCCGAGAGAACACACCCTTTCACCTCCCTGTTGCTCTCATTTCTGGTGGGCACTGATCAGTAGGTGGGGGCACTGCCTCTGCGAAGTGGATGCAACTGAACCTTCTCAGTCTTGTGTCTCATCAGTAGAAGGGGCTCAACCAAACGTGATTAAGTTCCAGACTTAGTAATCGAAAGATCTGGACTAAATAGTTGAGAGTTTGGCCAGCACGGTTACAGCTCCAGCGATTGAGACCGGGGTTTGAGTCCTGCATTGTCTGTAAGGAGTTTGTACGTTCTCCCTGTGTCCACTTGGGTTTTCCCCAGGGACTCTTGTATCCTCCCACTGTTTGGAATGTACCGGGGTTGTAGTTCAATTGGGTGTAAATTGGGCGGCACGGGCTTGAAGGCCAGAAGGGCCTGAAAACGTGTTGTATGTCCACGGCTGTTGTTGAATTTAAATTGAGTTAATAATGTAGAATTTAGAACAAAAAAACAGCTAGTCCTAGTAATGATGAGTGCAAAAAAAAAACTACTGGATTGTTTTGGGTAGCCCATCTGGTTTACCGATACACTCATAGAACACTGAACATTAGAGCACAGTGCAGGCCCTTTGGCCCATGCCGTTGTACCAACCTTTGGAAACCTACTCCCCAACAATCTAACTCTTCCCTACCTCACACCCATAACCCTCTATTTTTCTTACATCTGTGTGCCTGTCTAAAAGTCTTTTGATTATCCCTATTGTTCCAGCTTCCACCATCACCCCTGGCGATGCATTCCAGGCACCCACCACTCTCTGTGCAAAAAAAAACTTACATCTCCCCAAAACATTCCTCCCCTCACCTTAAACAGGTATCCTCTGGCATTTGCTATTGTTGCCCCCACCCCGGAATAAAAGTGCTGCCTATCCACCCTATCCAAATCCCCATTTACCTCTATTAAAGTCGCCTCACATCCTCCATTGCTCCTGTGAGAAAATCTCTAGCTCGGTCGACCTTGCTTCATGTGGCATGCTCTTCAATCCAGGCAACACTCTGGTAAACCTGAAGCATCTATGCATCAATTCAGGGGTGGGGAAACTTGCGCTCCTCACCCACCCTGAATTGTATGTGACTCCAGACCCCATTATCCCAACAAATTCCAGGGCAATAAGTGATGGGGAATAAATCCATCACTCCTGGATGCCTAAACAAGAATAAATAGATATTTTGTTGAAACATTATGAGCAGAAATTTTAGAACGAGTCAATTTTTATTTTTAATTTAAATGTATTCACCTCTAATTGCCGCTGCTTGAAGCAATAGTCCAAGTTCCGTTGTATTAAGAAACAACCGTTTATAATGCAAACTTACTAATTTTTGTACAAATTCATATTTTTGACTGTTGTGCTTGTTTAACTAAGACAGATATTTGTAATTGCTACTTGAAATTGTTATTAAAAGTATCTATATCTGTAAATATTTTGCATCTGGGACTTTTTTTTCATTGTGAAGTTCAAGGTTCCTTTGCCTGTCACTTAATAATGCATAAAAATGTAATATATGCTTCTGTCGTAAGGCAAACAAAGAGTCACCATGAGCATTGCCCGGCACCCCTGACAACAGGAAAAAGAGAAGCAAAAGAGAGTCTCTTCAGAGTCACTGAGTGTCCGTGGATTCGCCTCCAGTGCTCCCACAGCCTCCGCAGTCTCACAGACCCCTGCTTGATACATCAGCCACCTGAGCTCCAGAACCAAGCCTCCAATATGATCAGGAAGCCTTCAGTGCCCGAATCCTATAGTTAACCTTGGCATCCTCTTGACTCCCAGCACCTCATTCCCATGAGTCAGTCTGTATGGGTCCTTTGATCATGTCATCAACAGCCTGCAGCTTGTGTGGGTCCTTCAGCCATGAGTCCCTCACTGATGTACTGCTGCAGTCACCATCCTGTAGGGTCATCTCCTCTGCTTTTCTTTCTCAATGGGGCAAGTCGTGTGTTGCTGAGCATGGGCTCTGCCATCTTGGGCACAGACCCTGTGGTTATAGGACTTAAAAGGAAACACTGTCAGCCTCTTTAACAGACCTGTACGGAGCCTCCAACATTAAAACCAGGCAGTAAGACCCTATGGAGCAGCGGTGTGTCTCCACTCCCCACTCACCTGGGTCTGCATCAGTAGCAGGGCCGACGTTACAGCAGCTCTGGCATTGCCACTATTTGCTTCAAGGCTGCGTAATGAGTCTCAAACTCTGAACATGGGGGAGAGGGTCAGTGGAGAACACTGTGGAGTTCAGGGCATTGCACTACAGCGTGCACCAAAGATCCAGAGTGACATCGCAAGGACCGGAGGGCTTTCGCTATAAGGAGAGACTACATAGGCTTCAAAATTTCCTTCCTCATTGCCACAATTGTGGGGTGGCAGGATGTAGATGAGCAGTGGAATCTGGGGGGGGGGGGGGGGAGAGTCGATGAAAATGTGGGGAAGAATAGCAAATGCGACTGAGGAGAGAACAGGAGCACAGAATCATAGAAAATAGGAGGTTATTCAGCCCTTTGAGCCTGCACCACAATTCAAGACCACCCTGGCAGATCATATGACCTCGGAACTCTATTCTCTCCATATCTATTGATTCCTCGAGCCACAAACAACTCCCTTCTGAAGACATCTAATGAACCAGCCTCAACTAGTTTCTTGGGAGGAAGTTCCACAAGTACACAACTCTCTGGGTGAAGAGGTCGATCCTCAACTCAGTCATAAATGGCTTCCTCCTTATCCTTCTATTGTGGCCCATTGTTCTGAACTTACCCAACATCAGGAACATACTTCCTGCATCAAACCTGTCTGGTCCTGTAAGAACATTTTTTTTAAATTTAATTTTTAGTTTAGACGCACAGCACACTGTAACAAGCCATTCTGGCCCATAAGCCTGCACCGCTCTATACACCAATTAACAGAGAACATTACACGGTTGGCATAGTGGTTAGAACAATGTCTTTGCAGTGTCATCAATCGGAAACAGGGTTCGAATCCTGTACCGTCTGTAAGAAATTTGTAAGTTCTCCCTGTATTCATGTGGGTTTAATCAGGGGGCTCCAGTTTCCTCCCACAGTTTGAAATGTACTTGGGGGTGTAGGTTAATTGGGTGTAGTTGGGAGGCACAGACTCGTGGGCCAAAATGGCCTGTTACTGTGCTGTTTGTATATATTGTGACGGATTATGTTGTGTTTGTATTGTATATAGATATGTTTTTGGGAGATAAATTGGAGCAGGTTTTTTTTAGTGTAGGTCACATACAAATACTTCAAAACAGATCTTATTTAAAATACTGGAGCTTTGCCCATGCTAGACAGGCTGGCACCAAGAGCCTTTACAAAAACTGTGGAGAGTGCCCAAGAGACATCACTAATGGATTGTTGCTTACAATAAGGCAACAGATGAAATAACTCGTTGGAGCCGCAGGCTGTCTGGAGTATGTCATGTGGTTTTGCAAGCAGAGAGAGTAAAACAGGCTGTCTCTCTGAGAGAGAGAGAGAAAGAGAGGGAGATATTTCTGTAGTTTTACAGTCCAGCAGCAGCAGCTGGGACTGGAACAGGACAAGCTGGAAAGCTTGTGGAAAATCTCATTTGGAAGATGGGTTGTGAGTGCTTAATTTAGCCTGGTCAAAGTCATTGTGGTTCATACAACAGGAGAGGACTGGCTCCCTAATGTTTCGCTTAAAAAAAGAGAAACAAAAAGTCGACACTGTGGTGACCTGAAAGGAAGAGGTTATCATCTGGAGAACCCTGATGGGGCAAGTTTCTTCGGCAAGACACTGAAGTGGCTGGTTACAAGGAATCAGATTTCAGATTTAGGTTTCCAGCGAACAACAAATCTCTCTCAGAAAACTGACAAGAACCGTCCTGAGCGGTGACCATTTACCTTTCAAGCACTAAAGCCTGGTGAAATTCATAAATGTTAAAATTCTGTGCACAGTATAAGAATTGCCTGCAACCAGTGAACTTGGAGGAATGAGAAGTGAGATTGGATTGTGAATCAAAGAACTTTTCTGAACTTATACACACATTACATACAGGTCCGCTTAGAATTAGAAGGGGGTTAAGTTAATAGTAATAAGTTAAAGTTTGATCCTGTTTTCATGCTTAAAGATAATTAAAAGCAACTTTTGTTTAAGTAACCATTTATCTTGGTGAATATCTATTGCCGCTGGGTTTTGGGGTCCTCTGGGCTTGTAACAGTATGTCTAAATTACAGCACAGTACAGACCCTTCAGCATATGATGTTGCACTGACCTATATAAATCTACTCAAAAATAAACAACACTTTCCCTAGCTCATAAGAAGCAAAGAACACTACAGCTCAGAAAACAGGCTCTTTGCCCCCTCTAGTCTGTGCCGGAACATCACTTCGCTAGTCCCATTGACCTGCACCCAGTCCATAACCCTCCAGACCTCTCCCATCCATGTATCTATCCAATTTATTCTTAAAACTAAAGAGTGAGCCCGCATTTACCACATCAGATGGAAGCTCGTTCCACACTCCCACAGCTCTCTGAGTGAAGAGGTTGCCCTAAATGTTTCTCCTAAACCTAAAGCCATGATATCTTGCATTTATCTCTCCTAATTTAAATGGAAAGTGCTTACTTGCAGTTACTCCGTCAATACCCCTCACAAATTTGTAAATCTCTATCAAATCTCCCTTCATTCTAAAGATTAAAAATTCTAACCTGTTTAATCTTTTCCTGTAACTCAACTCCTGAAGACCTACGAAAATCCTAGTGCCCACTAACCTAACATCCTTCCTACAACAATACTCCGAATTTAGCATCAGCATAACATCCCAACTCAATACTTTGATTTATGAAGGCCAAGATGCCAAAAGCTCTCTTTACAGCCCTGTCTACCTGTGGCACCACTTTCAATGAATTATGTATCTATATTCCCAGATCCCGTCGTTCCTCTGCACTCCTCAGTGCCCGACCATTTACCGTGTATGTCCTACCTTGGTTTGTCCTTCCAAAATGCAAAACCTCACACTTGTCTGCATTAAATTCCATCTGCTATTTTCTGGCCCATTGTTCCAGTTGGTTCAGATCCCTCTGCAAGCTTTGAAACCCTTCCTCGCTGTCCATAACGCCTCCAATCTTAGTGTCATCACCAAACTTGCTGATCCAATTTACCACATTATCATCCAGATCATTGATATAGACAACAAACCACAATGGTCCCATCACCGATCCCTGAGTCACACCACTCGTCACAGGCCTCCAGTCTGAGAAGCATCCGTCCACTATCACTCTCTGTCTTCTCCCATTCGGCCAACTTTGAATCTAATTTACAACCTAGTATTTGAACCTTCTGAACTAACCTCCCATGTGTCACCTGGGATGAAGGTTGTTGGCCAACATACGGTCTGTGCGGTCACCACATTTGTCAGCCATCTTGTGTACTGGGTCGCATCCCAGTTCGTGGGCCGCTACACGACCCCCTCCTGAATTGGCGATCGGAACGCTGTCCGCCGCTTTCGTTGGCCTACCTCTGCGTGAAGACCAGTTGGCTAATGTCCAGATGAGCTGGCTTGAGGCAGTGAATGGTGAAAGTCCCTTCCTTACCTCCAATATCCAGCACACATGTTGACCCATTGTGTCTGATTACTTTGCACAGCCCCTCATAGAGCTGTTTCTGAGGTGTCCTGTATGCTCCCCTCTGACTATGTGAAAACATACTCAGAGGTCTGTAGGTTTTTGAGGACAGAGGACTTGGCCTGGCCATGTGACAGAGGCTGCGGAGGGGCTAGAATACCCAGTCTTTCTTTTAGCCTTGTCAATGAGTTCATTGGATCCGATGAGTCCTTGGCAGCAGACCAAAGGCACGCCATGAATAATCTTGGCTACTGAAGCATTGAAATCTTCTTTCAGTGCAGGGCAGATCCCCAGGAGGACCCAGGGTAGCTCATCCACCCAGTTCGGTCCCTTGAGCTGAGCCATCAAGGCTGCCTTTAGATGCCAGTGGAACTGCTCCACCAACCTGTTGGTCTGAGGTTGATACGTCGTGATGTGGTGAAGCTCAGTTCCCAGAAAGTTGGCCACTGCCACCCAAAGTCTCAAAGGGAACTGTGTAACTCTATTGGAAGTCATATGCTCTGGGACTATAAACCTCAGCACCCAGGCATTAATCAATGCCTTGGTGCAGGTCTCGGTGATTTTGTTGGCCAATGGAACTGCTTCCGGCCTCCTCGAGAAGTGGTCAATCATGGTGAGGAAGTACCTCGCCCTGCAGGAAACTGGTAGCGACCCTACTATCTCGATGTGGATGGGGCTGAACCTACATCGCGCTGGCTCGCGCTGGAGAGGTGAGAATGTGGTGCCTTATCCTGTGCTTCGGCTCAGCGGTAGAAAACTGTGGTGCCACAATTGAAGGGAACTCAGCCAGGATCTGTTGGTGGACAAAGTAACAGAGTCGAGGTCAGGGGGGGGTGGGGTGGGGGGAAAGCCAGGTAACTTGGCTTCCCCCAGGGGTGTTGTTTGAAAAGTCCTGGCATGCACCAAACGTTGCCCTTTAAAGTCCACCAGCGGGCAGTGGGCTGGCAGGAAGTCTGCTCCCAGGAGCGGTTGCGCCGCAGCTGAAACCGTAAATGTCCATGTGAACCAGTTGCTGCTGAAGCGGAGGAGACAGTGCGGGTGCCGAATGTTCATATACAGGTGCTGTTCTCTGCCCTCAGTGCCAGGCCGAGTTTGCCCCGGGTGTTGTAGGCTGAGGGAGGAAGGACACTTATTTTGTTTCTGGTATCAAAAAGGAAGCACCTTCTGGTCAGAGAGTCCCACATGTGGAGGAGGCTGTCACATTGGCCAACAACCGTAGCCTTTAACAACGGTTGGCCATGGCGTTTCCCTGAAACATGCAGGGTCCCCGCACCCCATCACTGGTGATAGTAACAGTACTGGTGGGTAGGGGGGTGTCCACTTGCCTCTCCGCTTTCTGTGGCCTTGATGCCGGTTGTGTGTGGGGCCCAGCAACCTGCTCCACTGAGGTGCCGCCTTCCCCTGTTACTCTCCAGAGCATGTCCGTCTGGGCTGCGAGGCTCCTGGGGTGGCTGGAGTCCTCGTCGGTGATCAAGAGTTGGATATCCTTGGGCAGCTGCTCCAGGAAAACCTGCTCAAAGAGGAGACAAGGCCTGTGCCCCTCAGCAAGGGTGAGCAACTTGTTCATGAGGGCAGATGGGGGGCCCTTGTCCTCCAATCCATCTTTATTCAGCAAAAGGGCTGTGAGCTCGTGCCATGAGAGCCCTAAGCTGTGGGTTAATAACTCCTTGATGGCACTGTATTTGCCTTGCTCTGGAGGCAGCTGCAGGAAGTCGATGACACTTGCTGCTGTGTCATGGTCGAGCGAGCTCACCACGTAGTAAAAACGTGTGGCTGTGAAGCCCAGAACGTTGGCAGCTTCAAGAAAACCACATGAAGAGCTCCCTGGTCCGTCATCTTCGGGTCCAATCAGCGGATGGACCTGTCAGGGTCACCAATATAGCAGATGCGCTACTGCAAAGTGTGGAAAGAATGACACTCACCCGAGAAGTTGAAGTCAAAGACTGGTTTATTGCACTGGAATCTCTCCCTACCACCGCTGATGACAAGAATGGCGTCACAGCAGTGTTGGCCTCGGATTGGTTCACGTTCCCAGTGTTGCTCGTTGTTTCCTGCCGTGCGGGTTGTCACCTGAGATGAACGTCGTTGATCCCCTGCAGGATCTGCACGGTCACTGCGTTCATCGGCCATCTTGTTTCTGGGTCATATCCCAATTAGTGGGCTGCTACAGATGAAAAAAATCCATTTAAGATCTCCCACATCTTGTGAAGCTCCACACATAGACGACCACTCTGATCTTCTAACGGTCCAATTTTGTCTCTTACTATCTTTTTACTCTTAATACACTTGTAGCGCCCCTTTGGATTTACCCTCACATTATCTGCCAAAGCAAACTCGTGTCTTCTTTCTGCCTTCCTGATTTCCTTCTTAATATTTTCTATACTCGTCTAGTACCTCACTTGCCCCTTGTTGCCTCTACCTGCAGTACACCTCTCTCTTCTTCTTAACCAGATCACTAGTATCCCATGAAAACCAGGGTTCCCTCTGCCTGTTACCTTTGCCTTTAATCTTGACAGGAACATAGAAAATCTGCACTCTCAAAATTTCCCGTTTGAAGGCCTTCCACTTACTGAACACATCCTTGCCAGAAAACAATTGATCCCAATCCACTCTTCCTAGATCCTTTCTCATTTCCACAAAATTGGACTTCCTCCGACTTAAAATCTCAACTTAAAGGCCAGACCTTATTCATAATTAACTTGAAATTATTGAGATTATGGTCACTGGACCCAAAATGTTTGCCTCACATATTTCTGTCAAGTGACCTGTCTGTTTCCCTAATAGGAGATCCAGTATTGCTTTCTCTCTCGTTAGTAGAGATTGATTTAGAAAACTTTCCTGAACACATTTGACAAACTCCAAGCCATCCAGCCCTTTTACAGTGTGGGAGGCCCAGACAATATGTGGAAAATTAAAATCCCCGACTATCACACCTTCCTGTTTCTTACATTGGCCTGCTATCTCTTTACAGATTTACTCCTCCAATTCTCTCTGACTATTGTCTATAACGTGGACATTTACCCCTCCATAAATCTTCATCTGCGAAGCCAAGCCAATGAAGAATATTGGGTGGTCTATCAGTGTGGTCACACCTTTCCCATTCCTCAGCTCCACCCATATGACCTCTGTAGACGAGCCCTCTGGGCTGTCAGTCTCAGCACAGGTGTCATGAGCAATGCCACTCCTCCCTCTTTTATCCCTCCCCCTCTATCATGTCTGAAACATCCGAACGCTGGAACATTGAGCTGCCAGTCCTGCCCCTCCTGCAACCAAGTCTCACTGATAGCAATAATGTCGTAATCCCACGTGCCAACCCATTCCCCAAGATCACCTGCCTTTTCGACTATACACATGAGAACATTTATATCACGTACAAACCTTTGCTTTCTGTTCATACATGCAGTCCTCGCATGACCTTTATCCTCCTCAACTTCACTGTACTGACAATAACCACACCAGCACTGCAAGTATAAGACAGCTTTAATAAACTAACATGTACACTAAGAGGTCTTGTCTCTCTGCAAGACGAATCTGGAAGGCTAGACTGTAGCTCTGGACTGGTTTATAGACAAGGTCACCGGGATGACCCCTGGTGACCTAGTAGTGTAATTACATATCACCACATTCACCCCCCCCTTAAAAAATTGTTATCCACCCCACCCCACCCTCCTTCCCTTGTTTGTAAGTTCATAAGTCCAAAATTTTTCGTGGCTTCCATTGCCTTCTGGACCTCCTTGGTAGTGGTATAGGGGTGGGGAGTGTGGTCTGCCTTTCGGCCTTTCTTGGTGTAGGTGTGGGAGTGGGAAGTGCTGGTTGGCCAAGTGGCCGTGTGGGCTGGGGATTCTCTTGTATGGGACTAGGTCCTGCCATCAAGTCTAGGGTGGTGATATTTTGTGGGGCGGGCGTACCCAGGGTCCTGATTTCCGGGGTGGGTGGTAGAGTCCTCTGGGGTGACTCGATGGACGTCTGTTCTAGTGACTGCTGCTGTGCTCCTTATTGATCCGTAGACATCTGTGTTTCCTCCGCATTGTTCACACATTCGGCCGGCGCAAGATCCCTGGTAGCCACCGAGTCTTCTTTTCCATCTGGGAATGTAATGGGCATACTGAGGGTTCACGTGCCTCAACTCCACTTGATCCACCAGCGGGTCCACTTTGTGGGGTCTGCAGGGCTTCCGGAGGAGAACAGGTCCCGGTGTCATCATCCATTTAGGCAGAACTGTGCCCGTCGTGGCTTTCCTTGTGAAAGAAAAGACACGGTCATGTGGGGTCATTTTAGTGGCAGTACACAACAAAGAACATATAGAGGGTAGGGCTTCTGGCAACACTTCTTGCCATCTAGTAACAGGCAGGTCTTTTGCTTTTAAGGTCAAAAGGACTGTTGTCCAGATAGTGGCATTTTTTCTTTCGACTTGTCCATTCCCCCTGGGATTATAACTTGTAGTGCGGCTGGTAGCAATCCCTCTCTCGTGCAGGTACTGCTGTACTTCTGCGCTCATGAATGCAGCTCCCCTGTCTGTGTGTATGTAGTTCGGGTACCCAAATATGCTGAAGATGGGTTGGAGGCATTTTATAACAGTGGGTGCTGATACATCAGAACACAGGATTGCGAAGGGGAAATGGGAATATTCATCTATTACGTTTAGGAAATAGACATTTCTATTATTGGGCGGGAGCGGGCCTTTAAAATCGAGGCTGAGGCGCTCAAAAGGTTTGGCAGCCTTTATCAGGGTGGTTTTGCCTGGCCGGTAAAATTGTGGTTTGCGTTCCGCACAGAGGGGGCAGCTCATGTTCACTGACCTCACTTCCTCTACCGAAAATTGGAGGTTTTGGGTTTTAATGAAGTGAAACAGTCTTGCGACCCCCAGGTGGCCCAGCTCATTGTGCAAGCTCTGCAACTGGGACGTGTGGTTAATGATGGAACAAATGCCTCTGGACAGCGCGTCCGGGGGCTCGTTGAGTCTCCTGGGACGGTATAGAATGTTGTAGCTAAATGTAGACAATTCTATCCGCCAGCGCAGGATTTTGTCATTCTTAATTCTCCCCCTGCTCTGGTTATCGAACATAAAAGCCACAGAACATTGGTCCGTGACGAGGGTGAAGTGTTTGCACGCCAGATAATGTCGCCAGTGCCTTAATGCTTCCACAATGGTTAGGGCCTCCTTCTCTACTGCTGAGTTTCTTACCTCTGACCCCGGTAGGGTTTGCAAGAAAAAGACCACTGGTCATCCATCTTGGTTTAGGGTTGCTGCCAGAGCCACATCGAATGCATCTGTTTCTACTTGAAACGGGCTCGACTCATCTATGGACCGCATGGTAGCTTTAGTGATATGGTCCCTAATGTCCCTGAACGCTCTGGTGGCTGATGGGCACAGTTGGAAATCTGAGGCTTTTATAAGCGGGTGGGCCCTGTCGGCGTAGTTGGGGACCCATTGGGTGTAGTAAGCGAACAGCCCCAAACACCTTTTTATTGCTTTCAGTGTGTGTGGCACTGGGAAGTCTGGGAGAGGGCTCATACGGGCTGGGTCTGGGCTGATTTCCCCATTCTGCACTATGTAGCCCAGGATTGGCAAATTCCTGGCACTAAAGACGCATTTGTCCCTGTTGTATGTTAGGTTCCTTTCCTTGGCTGCCTGGAAGAAATGTTTTAAATTCGCGTCATGATCCTCCTGAGTGTGGCCACATATTGTCACGTTGTCTAAGTAGGGGAACACCGCTTTCAGTTGGAGCTCATCTACTATTTGATCCATTTCTCTCTGAAACAGGGACACTCCATTGGTGACACCGAAAGGAAGTCACAGAAATTGATACAGCCTGCCGTCTGCCTCAAATGCCATGTAAATGCGATCACTGTTTCTAATGAGCAGTTGGTGGTCTGCTGCCTTCAGGCCTATGGTGGAGAACACCTTATACTGTGCAATGTTGTTGATCATGTCTGCTATGCGTGGCAAGGGGTAGGCATCTAGTTGTGTAAATTTGTTGATTGTCTGGCTGTAATCCACTACCATGCGCAGTTTTTCTCCTCACTTTACTACAACCACCTGGGCTCTCCAGGGGCTGGTGCTCTGCTCTATGATGCCCTCCTGTAGTAGCCTGAGGACCTCTGTCCTAATGAAGGCTCTGTCACTCGGGCTGTACCTCCTGCTCTTTGTGGCTATTGGTGTGCATTCTGGGGTCAGGTGTGTGAACAGCGGAGGGGGTTCTATGTTCAGGACAGACAGGCTGCAGAGTTGTTTCTTCGCAAGGCGTAGTGGGGGGTGAGGCCCGTTGTGCCCTATTGTAATGCTTTCTAACTGGCTCTGAAAATCTAACCCCAATAGTACCGGGGCACAGAGGTGAGGGAGTACTAGTAATTTGAACCCTTCGTATTTTGTGCCCTGGATTTCTAGAGTAACCCTGCAAAACTGTTTTACCTCAGCCGCAAGGCTGCTGGCTGCTAACAGGATCCGGTGCTCACTCGGGTATGTTGGGAGGGCAAGACGGTTGACTAACCCCTGGTCAATAAAACTTTCAGTGCTTCCACTATCTATTAAGCAATTTACCCTCACATCATTAATTTTGATGCACACAGTGGCATCAGATAAATTGTGTGGACTCGCCTGATTCATGCATAGGGAAGCAAGTCTGGCGTGTCCTTCGATCCGAGAGTACTCAGCGTCATATTCATCTCCTGAAGAGTGTGTACTCTGCTCTGTAGCTTTTGTCCAAGTTGGCTGGCTGCACATGGCATTCTTCTTGTGTTTGTCTATGGAGAAAGAAGAGCTTTCCTGCCTCTCATTAGCACGAGAATGGCTGTGGCCTTGGGGCTTCTGCAGACTTTTGTATAATACCCACGTTTTCCACAGTTGGAACAGACATTTTCTCTGGCAGGGCAGAGGGCTCTGAGGTGCTTTCTTTTTCCACAGAAAAAGCACTTGGGACCCTCAAGGTGTAATGCTGCTGTGAATTCCTGTGAGGCAGCAGACTTTTCTTTTCATGGGGCTAGAGAGTCCAGCAGAGTGACGTTTGTCCTAGCCCCAGGGTCCTGTGAGTACTCCTCCAATTCTTTCCTGGTGCTTTCTAAATCTTCTGCAATAGTCTCTGCCTCATCTAGCCCCACCATTCCTTTCTCCAGCAATCGATGTCTCGTCTCAGTGGACCGTATGCCCGCAACAATTCTGTCCCTAATAAGGTCCTCCACAAACTCCTGATCTGATACTGCTTTAAAGTTGCAGCCTCTCGCCAGGTCTTTCAGAGATAGTATAAAGTCTTTGGCGAACTCCCCTACTTGTTGTGACCTGGTCATGAGCCTGTACTGGGAGTGGAGTTCGCTATGCCCCTCACTGTAATGCTTCTATAAAGTGCTCATTGCCTCTTGGTAGGACCTGGCATCCTGTATAAGGGAGTAAGGGTGGTCTCCCAGCTGGGCTAACTCCACGCTGCTGAAGATCCAACTGCGCTGGGTAGGTCATGTCTCCAGAATGGAGGACCATCGCCTTCCCAAGATCGTGTTATATGGCGAGCTCTCCACTGGCCACCGTGACAGAGGTGCACCAAAGAAGAGGTACAAGGACTGCCTAAAGAAATCTCTTGGTGCCTGCCACATTGACCACCGCCAGTGGGCTGATCTCGCCTCAAACCGTGCATCTTGGCGCCTCACAGTTCGGCGGGCAGCAACCTTTTTTGAAGAAGACCGCAGAGCCCACCTCACTGACAAAAGACAAAGGAGGAAAAACCCAACACCCAACCCCAACCAACCAATTTTCCCTTGCAACCGCTGCAACCGCGTCTGCCTGTCCCGCATCGGACTTGTCAGCCACAAACGAGCCTGCAGCCGACGTGGACATTTACCCCTCCATAAATCTTCGTCTGCGAAGCCAAGCCAAAGAACGAAGAATAGCTCTTTATCCGATGCCTCAGCACCCCCCCACGTCATTCAGAAAGCACCTCTGCCAGCGGCCAAAGTGCGTGTCGGCTCCGGGTCGCAGCATATGGCTAAGCCGCAGTCTTTGGTCCCTTAGGTGTAGCAAGGGTGGACCCTGGGGTACTGGGAGCTTCTGGTAGGGTTAGGGTTAGGGTCAAGAGGTGTTGCAAAAAAAAGAGAAATTGTTACAGCATGTTTTTAAGAATATGGAACCTGTAGTGGAGCTACAGATAGACTACAATTCCCAGAAGTCGAGTGAACAGGCGCAGGATGTCATAATATCACGACTTGGCGCACGTGGTTCAATGTTTTAAAAGAATATGCGCGCGACTTAGGTAAACGAGTTCTGGTTTATGTGCATCTTTGAGTGTCAGTATTTTGCATTTATCAGCCCCTCAGTGACTACAATTGGTGACCCTGATGGGTCCAAAACGAGCTTTTGGACCATATGGAATAATGCCACTGTCGCTGGTAAACTACCACTCTTCTGGGCGGAGGAACCAGAGTTGTGATTTCGACAAACTGAGGCACAATTTCACCTCGGGAAGATCGAGGTGGGCTCGTCTCATTATTATCATCTCGTCAGTGCCTTGAATCAAGCCACTGCCCAAGTGAGTCAGAGGCTGGAGAGTATAAGTATGACACTCTAAAAGCTCTCCTGTGAATTTATGGCATGGCCCTCAGAGAGAGGGCTGACAGACTGTAACACATGGAGGAGTTGGGTGACCGTGCCCCATACAATCTAATGGATGGCATGCTCTGCCTGGCATCCGGCCAACAGCCAGCTATGTTATTCGAATAGCTCTTCCTGGAGAGGCTGCCAGAAGATATTAGACTCATTATCGCAGAGTTCTTTCGAAGACCCCAGGGCAGTAGCTGCAGAGGCAGACGTCCTGTAGCTGGCAGAAAAAACATACCTAAAGGTCTTCAGACAATGTCACTGCTGCCTGCACCCAGAAACTCCGTTGTTGACACTACTTCCAAGCCGTTGTTCTCAACACACCAGTTCTCAAGTCAGGCACACAGACTGTAGGCAATTCCCTCTCGTGTTTTTACCACCAGCATTGGGGAGTCAATGCATGTAGGTGCCTACCACCCTATGCATTCTTGGGAAACATCCTGGCCAACAGTCATTAATGGCTGCAACGCTTGGCCAAAACTCTACGAGCCTTCTACATGTTTGGGATCAGCTATCCCAACGTAATTTTTTGGACGACACGGGATCGAAAGTTAATGTTTTTCCACAAGCCAGTTTCAATACACGTTATCCTACTCCTAACCTCCAACTCACAGCAGTCAATAATTCCAACATGCCCACATATGGCACAAAGAAAATGAATGTTCGGTTTGAGGGAAACATTTAAACATGGCCTTTTTATTTTCACGGCAGTGTCAATACTGCTACTTGGGGCCAATTTCCTTCGAGCTCATTCGTTCATTGTGGATCTAAAAGGGTGTCGGCTGGTGGATAGTACCATCTTTCAAACTATTCGCCTGGCAGAATCGCATGTTCCTGCACTATGCCTTCAAGCCCTGTGTAAGGCTGTCGATAAGTTCTCCAGACGTGTAGAAGTGTTTCCCGAAATTACAACTCTGCAGTTTTCGACCCCCTCCACGAAACATGGAGTAACTCACCATACTTCTACCAAGGATCCTCCCATTCGTGCTAGGGCATGTTGCTTGCCCCCAGAGAAACTGCAATTAGCTAAAGAAGAATTGCACAAAATGGAAGGGATAGGGATAATTCGCAGGTCTGACAGCCCATGGGCATCTCCATTACATTTAGCCCAAAAGCTCTCCGGAGTGTGGAGGCCTTGTGAAGATTGTAGACAGCTCAATTATGCCACTATACCAGATCGCTACCCAATTCCCCATATTCAAGATTTCTCAGTGAATCTGCATGGGGCAAAAATCTTTTCAAAAGTGGATTTGATGCGCAGATATCGCCAGGTGCCAGTGGAACCAGACGGCATCCCGAAAATGGCAATAATTATCCCTTTCAGATTGTTTGAGTTTTTACCTATGCCTTTTGGGTAAAAAGAAATCAGCTCAGACCTTTCAGCGAGTTATGGACGCAGTAGGGCATGGCCAATGTCTTCATTTATCAAAACTGCAGCGGGCTGCCGACTGCGCCATGCTTGAAGCAGCCATCCCTTCACTGGGAGCCCGCAGCCTTTACTGTCGGCACTCAACTCAGCAACTGCAGGACTTCACTCTGATGGGCAGGCCAGCGGCAGCCAAACAGGTGGAGCTAGGGAAGCAGACAGACTCGGGGATGAGAGGGGCTCACTGATTGGACGCTCCCCAGATTACGCTAATCAATCAATCCCAGGGAAGTGGATCGTAATGCCACCAGTCAGGTGGGGTGATGACATCAGAGATGGGCTTCTGAGCCCTTTAGAAGCAGAGCTGCCAACACCATAAAGCAGTGTTGAATTCACTCCCATAGTGTGTCTCTGCATTGAGCGTAACCTCTCCAGTGGTAGGAGTCGCTACAAGATTACATATTCTTTGGCTTGGCTTCGCGGATGAAGATTTATGGAGGGGTAAAGTCCACGTCAGCTGCAGGCTCGTTTGTGGCTGACAAGTCCGATGCGGGACAGGCAGACACGGTTGCAGCGGTTGCAGGGGAAAATTGGTGGGGTGGGGTTGGGTGTTGGGTTTTTCCTCCTTTGTCTTTTGTCAGTGAGGTGGGCTCTGCGGTCTTCTTCAAAGGAGTCGCTACAAGATTACATATTAGTCACCATCAAAATTAAAGAACATGGAACATCTGCATATACTTTTTAGACGACTGCGAGAATTTGGACTGACCATCAATCCAGATAAATGTGTTTTCAGACAACAGTCCACAGAATTCCTGGGACGTGGTTCTGTGGCCTTCCATATCGACGCCATTACTGAATATTCCAGACCAACCGCTCTCAAAGTCTGCAAGAATTCTTGGGCATGGTTAAGTTTTATTGTCAATTCCTTCCAGCAACAGCTCATGTTATGAAGTCTCTGTTCAATCTGCTGTCTGGTAATGCTAAATCTATTCAGTGGACAGATGAAAGTTGAAATGCTTTCATAAAGACAAAGGAACTATTAGTTCAAGCAACCATGCTCAGTTATCGAGTCCCTAATGCAGCTACCACCCTTTCAACAGAGGGGTCTAATGTGGCCATAGGAGGCACTCTCTAGCAGTAGGTCGATGGATAATGGAAGCTATTGGCATTCTTTAGCCACCACCTCTGTGAAGTACTTTGATAAAGAGCTACTAGCCATATATTTGTCCATCCGTCACTTCCGTTACTTTTTGGAAGGCAGCCACTTCACCATGTTCAAAGACTATAAATCCTTGACCTTTGCATTTTCAAAGGTGTCGGACCCCTGCTCACCTTGACAACAGCGGCAGTTTTTTGAATTTGCAGAATTCTTTACCAGAATAATACACATTTCTGGAAAAGACAATGTAATGTCTGATGCACTTTCCTGCTTTGTTGTTGCACTCGAGGTGTCAGCTAAGGACCATGGTATTGATGACGTGGCTCTCGTCGCTGGCCAAGCACAAGACGCTAAGATGGAGTCATATCGCACCTCTACAACCAAACTGTAATCGAAGGATGTGCAAATTGATGTTGACAGCAAGCTGCTCTTTTGCGACATATCGAAAGGACATACATCCACGGCCAGTGGCTCCAACTTTGTGGAGATGTTGCACTTTTCATTCTGTCCATGGACTTTCTTATCCATTAGATTGACCGTTCATCTGATTTCAAATAGATTTGTTTGGAACAATCTAAAGACAGACATCACGTAAATGACCAGATCTTGTGTAGCTTGTCAAAAAGTCAAAATCCATTGGCAAACGAAAGCATCACTACAACCCTTCCCACTGGTAACTCGTCATTTTGACTGTGTCGGTGTGGACATTGTGGGACTAATTCTAGTTTCACGAGGCTACTGCTATCTCTTCACGGTGATCAATAGGTTTCCAAGATGGCCTGAGGCAGACCCCGTGGCGGATGCTTCTACGGACTCTTGTGCACGAGCATTCCTCAATTCCTGAGTGGCTCGCTTCGGCCTACCAGCGCATGTCACTTCTGACAGAGGACCTCAATTTACATCTTAGTTATGGACAGCCTTATCTCAGCTGCTTGGTTCTAGGCTTCATCATACAAGCTCCTATCACCCGCAGTCCAACGAGATGATTGAACGATTCCATCATCACCTTAAATCAGCCTTAATGGCCCATTTGGACGGTCCCAACTGAGCAGATGAATTACCATGGGCATTGCTCGGCATTAGGACAACTCCAAAAGGGGGTCTTCACACGTGGTCTGCAGAGCTTCACA
Organism: Narcine bancroftii; assembly: GCF_036971445.1. Taxonomy (NCBI): domain Eukaryota; kingdom Metazoa; phylum Chordata; class Chondrichthyes; order Torpediniformes; family Narcinidae; genus Narcine; species Narcine bancroftii. The sequence continues at coordinate 7,651,967 of NC_091472.1, forward strand.
CCTTTGGTGGTCCCAGGGGAATTTTTTCCACATGGACTTAGTGAAGATGAAGATCCCAAAGAACTGCTGAGCAGATTAAGGGATACCGTAGGCAAATTATCCCCTGTAGCACCATCATCACATGGCAAATTCTTTTGTACCACACAAAATGAAGGCCTGTGAATGCACATTTGTACATAGAGGAACACATGGCCAGCCCTTGCAGGCACCAAACGAGGGTCAATACAAGGTGATAAGATGAGCGAGGTCAACCTGTATCTTGGACGTTGCCGGGCAGCCTCTGTCATTCACAATTGACAGGCTCAAATCTGCCCATGTTGACAAAACTGCCCCTATTCAACCCCTAGCAGGGGTTGTCCTTCCAAAAAACTAATAGATGATAGAGCTGGTTCTGGGGAGGGGGGAGAGGGGGGCCTGTAGCGGCACTCTAGATAGACTACAACACCCAGAAGTCCAGCGAACTGGCATGGGACGTCATAACGTCATGACGTGGTTCAGTGTTTTAAAAGAATATCCACGTGACTCGGGTAAACGAGCTCTGATTTACCTGCACATGTGTGTGTCATTATTTTGCGGTCATTAGCCACCACTGCGTTTCCGATGGCTACAAGCCCATACTTAAGATATGCCGGGGTTAACCTCCCTCTGGACTCCAATATCTCTGGTGATGTCTATGTCAAGATATTTATCCCATAAGGTCGGAAGTAAGCTCTGGGTGAATCACGAAATGTTTCATCTGCATGTAATTAATTTAAACTTGCCCTTCTTTGAGACAGATGACAGGTCATTTTACCACTCTGCATAGGGCTTGTTTTTGACCCTAAGGGCTGTTGAAATGGACCAATCCTGATGGTCTCGGGGTTTCATTTCGAGTATAGTTGTTGCTATCTGTGTTACAACGTCTTTGAAATTCTTCCACTTTTCAGGACAACGGTTCGCCATTTCTAATGGGGTGAAGCAGGGCTAAGTACTCACCCCAGTCTTTTTAAATCTGTTTTTCACTTGCATGTTGTCACATGCTGTCCAAGGTCTGGAGGAGGGTGTACTGACGGGACAGCTCTTTCTTTGACCTTCACCATTTGAACCAACAGATAATGTGCCTCTACACGGTCATTCAAGAAATCCCTTTTATGATGACTGTTTGCTCTTGGCGAACAGAGATAGTGATCTACAGTTAATGCTGAACAAATTCTCAGACACTGCTATGCTCTTTGGCCTGACCATCAACCTGAACGAGGCTGAAGTACTCCGTCAGTCCGTGCCAAACACCAAAACCATAGTACCAAAAATCACTGTCGATGACACACAGCTGACTACGGCAAATAGCTTCAAATACTTGGGCAGTATCATCTCGAGTGATGGGTCTTCGGACAAAGAAATTGATTCCAGGATCAGCAAGGCCAGTCAGGCTCTTGGGTGGGGGGGTGGGGGGCGCTATGTGCCAGAGTGTTCAATCAACACAATGTCCGCATCTCCACAAAGCTAAAAGTCTACAGAGCTGTGGTCATCCCTTCTCTCCTATATGGATGTGAGACATGGACTCCGTGCTAATGTTGCATCAAACAACTGAAGAAATTTGCCATCCGTTCCATCCTTGTCATCCATTGGCAAGACCACCTATCCAAGGTACCTTGATGAAGGGCTCAAGCCCGAAACATCAGGTATATATTTTTACCTTTGCTATATAAAGGGCACTGCTTGACCAGCAGAGTTTCTCCAGATTTGTGTTTTTACACTTGGAGTATTGTGTTCAGTTCTGGTCACCTGATTGCAGGAAGGATGTGGAAGCTGTAGAGAGGGTGCAGAGGAGATTTACCAGGATGTTGCCTGAATTGGGAAACAAGTCTTATGAGACAAGGTGAGTAGAGGTGGAGCTTTTCTCTTTGGAGTGTTGAAGGATGAGAGGAGACTTGATAGAAGTCTACAAGATTATGAGAGGCATAGATAGGGTGGACAGCCAGCACCTGTTTCCCAGGACAGGACCAGCAAACACCAGAGGAGATGCGTATCAAGTTAAAGGAGGGAAGTTTAGGAGAGAGATCTAGAGTAAGTTTTTATGCAGAGAGTTGTGGGGGCCTGGAATAACTTCCCAGGGGTGATGGTGGAGATTGAAACATTAGGGGTATTTAAGAGACGCTTAGACAGGCACATAGATTGTAGAAAAATAGAGGGTTACATAGTAGGGAGGGTTTAGTAATTTTTATTTTAAAGAATATATGGGTTGGCACGACATCCGGGGCTATGATAATACCTGAAACCCCTTCAGCCAGTTTCGAGCCTGACTGCACATCCTTTGACTGCAAGTCACTGGCAGCTCGGAGCCTGAATGGGTTCCTCAACTCGAGATGACAACAGTCCGCTTTCTGTGTTCTCCAGCTTTGCTAAAATAGTGGTGAATCTGAGAAATTCTCAGCCTGGAGAAAGAGTGGAGGCTTCCTCAATCTAAAATGCAAATGGATAGATTTTAGCAGAAGGATAATGGGGGAGCTGAGTCCATGGCCAGACCAGCCATGACCTTGTTGAATGGCAGAGCAGGCCAATGATCAGATTACCAAATCCTGCTGCTATTTCTCATGTACTCAAGGCAGAGGTGATGCAGGAGACAGATATAATCACATCATTTAAAATCAAGGTGTACTTGATTCGGGCTGAGTCAGATGAGGCGGCAACTGGATTTCGGGTGATGACCTAGAGGAAGAGGAGCTTGGAGAAAGTGAGGGGGTTAATTGGTCAAGGGGCCAATAAAAGGAGGGTAAGTATAGGGGAGCGGCCAGCGACGAGTGGCACAGTGAAGGAGTGGGTCTTCGAGGCTTAAGCGAGCAGAGGCTGAACTAAAGATAAGACATTCACAGTTAATTTAATATATATCTGTTTATGATTTTACTTTGTAAGGTGTGAGGAGAAGGAGGAAGGATGAGTGTGAGGGCAGTTTTCTGCTCTCAGTGTCACATGTGGGAATTCATGGAGTCTTCACATCTCCCGGACGTCCACGTGTCCACAAAGTGGGCTGAGCTGCAGCATCTAAAGGACCAGGTCAAGGAACTTGAGCTGCAGCTCGATGACCTCTCTCTGGTTAGGGAGAGTGAGGCCATCACGGACAAGAAGTGTAGCCTGAAGGACTGGGTCAAGGAACTTGAGCTGCAGTTCGATGACCTTACTCTGGTTACGGAGAATGAGGCTATCATGGACAAGAGCTACAGGCAGGTGGTCGCACAGGGGCCACGGGAGGAGGGGCAGTGGGTTACCGACAGGAGGAGGAAAGGGAGGGGTCAGGTTCATGTGCAAGCATCCGAGCCTGTAATCTTCAGAAATCGGTCCTCCACCTTGAGTACTGAAGAGGGGGAGAATCAGACTATGGTGGGCAGTGGTGTGGTGTCAACCTCTGTGACCCAGAAAGGTAGGGATAAAAGGAAAAGGGCGATAGTCATAGGGGATTCAATGGTTAGGAGGACAGACAGAGGTTTTTGTGGATGTGATAAGGAAAACCAGATGATGGTTTACCTCCCCAGTGCCAGGGTCCGGGGTGTGACTATGCGCATTCAGAACATCCTAAAAGGGGAGGGTGAGGAGCCTGAGGTTGTGGTACATGTTGGTACCAATGATGTTGGAAGGAAGGAGGAAGTGGTCCTGCAGAATGAGTATAGGGAGCTGAGTAGGGAACTTAAAAGGAGGACCACTAAGGGGGTAATCTCTGGATTGCTTCCTGTCCCACGTGACAGTGAGGGCAGAAATAGAATTAGGTGGAGGTTAAACGCGTGGCTAAAGGGGTGGAGTAAGAGCCAGGGTTTCAAGTTCTTGGACCACTGGGTCCTTTTTTGGGGAAGATGGGAGCTATACCGTAATGATGGGTTACATCTTAATCCCAGAGGGGCCAGTCTCCTGATGGGGGCATTTGCTAGGGCTGTCGTGGGGGGGGTTTAAACTAGTATGGTTGGGGACAGGGTTTCAAGTTAGCCAGGAGAGCAGGGTGAGGGTTAGTAGGCTAAGGAAAGAGACAAGTTTAAATAATTTGAGGGAGGAAAAGCAGGAAGTAATAAAAAGATGTTGTAGTGAAAATTGTGAGAATGGGATATGCAGAAGGTAGGATGTAGGAGATCCCTGAGATGTACTTATTTTAATGCAAGGAGCATAGTAAGGAAGCTGGATGAGCTCAAGGTGTGGATTTACATGTGGCATTATGATGTTGTGGCCATTAGTGAGATGTGGTTGAAGGAAGGTTGTGACTGGCAGTTGAATGTTCCAGGAATTCGCTGCTTTAGATGTGACAGAGTTGGTGGATTAAGAGGGGGAGGTGTGGCATTATTTGTCAGGGAGGATATTACAGCAGTGCTGAGGCAAGGTAGACTGGAGGGCTCGTCAAGGGAGGCAGTGTGGGTAGAACTGAAAAATAAGAAGGATGAGGTTACTATTATGGAGGTATATTATAGGCCTCCAAATGGGGAAAGGGAACTAGAAGAGCAAATATGCAAGGAAATAGGTGAAATGTGTAGGAGAAATAGGGTGGTGTTGGTTGGGGATTTCAATTTTCCAAACATAGATTGGGAAACATAGTCAGTAAAAGGGCAGGATGGCTTAGTATTTATGCATTGTGTTCAGGATGGCTTTTTGCAGCAATATGTTGAAATGCCAACTGGAGGGGAAGCGGTGTTAGATCTGTTGTTTGGGAATGCAATGGGGCAGGTGATGGAGGTGAGCGTTGGAGAGAACTTTGGATCCAGTGATCATGGGTCCATTAGCTTTAGCTTAATGATAAAAAGGGATAGATCGGGTCTGAGGTTAAAGGTCTTTGAGTGGGGGAAGACAAGGTTTGGAGAAATGAGAAGGGATTTGCAGAGAGTTGTGTGGGCTGATCTTTTTGCCGGAAAGGGTGTAGAAAAAATTTGGGGGGCATTTAGGGGTGAGATTTTGAGAGTACAGGATTTTTATGTTCCAGTCAGGCCGAAGGGGAAGACTAAAGGTATGAGGGAGCCATGGTTTTCTGGTGAAATTAAGAAGTTGGTTCGGGACAAGAGGGAGGCCAATACCAAATATAAAAAGCAAAGGATTGAGGAGATGTATGGTCGTTACTTAGATTGCAGGAAGAACCTTAAGAGAGAAATTAGAGAGGCAAAAAGAAGGTATGAGGAGTCCATAGCTAATAAGGTGAAGGTTACTCCTAATGGTTTTTACAGATACGTGAACAGTAAAAGGAGTGTTAAGGATAGAATAGATCCACTGGATGATGGGACCAGTGAACTATGTCAGGAACCGTATGAGATGGGAGAAATATTGAACAATTTTTTGTCATCAGTATTCACAAGGGAAAGGAACATTAGGCTCTATGAGATAAGAGAGGCAAACGGCTTAGTTATGGAAAGGATAGGGATTAGTAAAGTGAGAGATTTGGAGCTTCTAGGGTCAATTAAGGTGGATAAGTCTCCTGGTCCTGATGGGATTTTTCTCAGGACTTTAAGAGAGGTCAGGGAACAAATAGCGGGGGTTCTGACAGTGAATTTTCAAAGATCACTGGAGGAGGGGGTGGTATCACAGGATTAGAGGGTTGAAAATGTAGTTCTGTTGTTCAATAAAGGCAGTAGATGTAGGCCAAGTAATTATTGGCCAGTAAGTTTGACTTTGGTGGTGGGAAAGGTTAAGGAGGGTATTCTTCAAGATAGTATATACGCATACCCTGTGCCTGGATTGGGGCCGCCGCCTCCCACTCTCTGCCCGGATCGGGGCCTTCGCCTGCCTCGCTCGACCGAGGCCGAGGGCCGCCGTCTCCCCCTTGCTCATGCCCGTATAGGGGCCGCCGCCGTCTACCCTTCGCCCAGTCCGGGGCCGGGGCCGCTGCTGCTCTCCCTGTGCCTGGACTGGGGCCGCCGCCTCCCACTCCCTGTCCGGACCGGGGCCTCCGCCTGCCTCACTCGACCGAGGCCGGGGCCGCCGTCTCCCCCTTGCTCCTGCCCGTATCGGGGCCGCCGCCGTCTACCCTTCGCCCGGACCGGGGCCGGGGCCGGGGCCGCTGCTGTTCTCCCTGTGCACGGACTGGGGCCGCCGCCTCCAACTGCGGCGGCCTCGGCCCCGGTCCGGGCAGTATGGACTGACCTAGGAGGGGAGGCAGGCCCCTCCAGCCTGGGAAAGAAACCTGCATAGGAGAAGGCCACTCCGATATAAAACCTACGACCCAAGGACCTCGCTGCCACGTCCCAGCTTGCTTGGCCACGGCACACGAACCATGGGTGTAAAGGGTGGGGCCAGTACTGCGCGCACTGCACTCCACCTAAAAGCTCCTTTGCGCAGGCCCGAGGACAGGTCCACGTCCTCCCCCTCCACGTCCTCTCCCTTCACGTCCTCCCCCTCCACGTCCTCCCCCTCAAAAGATGCTCACAAACTCAAGCTAGCATGCTGGAACATCAGAACCATGCTAGACAAGGCTGACAGCCACCGACCTGAACGTCGGTCTGCCCTCATTGCACATGAACTCCTCAGACTTGACATCGACATAGCCGCTCTCAGTGAAGTCCGCCTGGCAGATGTAGGCAGCTTCCAAGAACGCGGCGCGGGCTACACACTCTACTGGTCTGGCAAGCCTTCGGATGAACGACGCCTATCTGGTGTAGGCTTCATGGTCAAGAGCTTCATTGCCTCCAAACTCGAAAACCTTCCGACAGGCCTCTCGGACCGAATCATGCCCATGCGACTCCCCCTTCAGAACAAGCGTCACATCACCCTCATCAGTGTCTATGCTCCAACCCTCCAGGCGGAACCAGCAGAAAAGGACAAGTTCTACACCGACCTGCGCAACCTCATCCAACGCACCCCTACAGCCGACAAGGTTGTCATCCTGGGCGACTTCAATGCTCGTGTCGGCAAAGACTCAGAATCCTGGCCAGGAATCCTGGGCAAGCATGGCGTCGGCAAGTGCAACGACAATGGGCGCCTCCTGTTGGAGCTCTGCGCAGAACAGCGGCTCGTCATTACAAACACCCTTTTTCAGCAGAGGGACAGCCTTAAGACCACCTGGATGCATCCCCGATCCAAACACTGGCACCTCCTGGACTACATCCTGGTGCGAGAAAGTGACAAACAAGATGTGCTCCACACCAGGGTCATGCCTAGCGCGGAATGCCACACTGACCACCGGCTGGTTCGCTGCAAGCTCAACCTTCACTTCAAGCCAAAGCCCAGGAACAATAAAGCCCCCAGAAAGAGGTTCAATGTTGGAAACCTGCAGTCAGACGAAGCGAGAGGAAACTTCCAGGCAAACCTCAAAGCAAAGCTCGACGATGCAACCCGCCTCACGGACCCGTCCCCTGAAACCCTCTGGGATCAGTTGAAGACTACCATACTGCAATCCACTGAAGAGGTACTGGGCTTCTCCTCCAGGAAAAACAAGGACTGGTTTGACGAAAACAGCCAGGAAATCCAGGAGCTGCTGGCAAAGAAGCGAGCTGCCCACCAGGCTCACCTTACAAAGCCGTCCTGTCCAGAGAAGAAACAAGCCTTCCGTCGCGCATGCAGCCATCTTCAGCGCAAACTCCGGGAGATCCAAAATGAGTGGTGGACTAGCCTCGCCAAACGAACCCAGCTCAGCGCGGACATTGGCGACTTCAGGGGTTTCTACGAGGCTCTAAAGGCTGTGTACGGCCCCTCACCCCAAGTCCAAAGCCCGCTGCGCAGCTCAGACGGCAAAGTCCTCCTCAGCGACAAGATCTCCATCCTCAACCGATGGTCAGAACACTTCCAATCTCTTTTCAGTGCCAACCGCTCAGTCCAAGATTCCGCCCTGCTCCAGCTCCCTCAACAGCCCCTAAGGCTAGAGCTGGATGAGGTTCCCACCCTGGATGAGACATATAAGGCAATCGAACAACTGAAAAGTGGCAAAGCAGCAGGTATGGATGGAATCCCCCCAGAAGTCTGGAAGGCTGGCGGCAAAACTCTGCATGCCAAACTGCATGAGTTTTTCAAGCTTTGTTGGGACCAAGGTAAACTGCCTCAGGATCTTCGTGATGCCACCATCATCACCCTGTACAAAAACAAAGGCGAGAAATCAGACTGCTCAAACTACAGGGGAATCACGTTGCTCTCCATTGCAGGCAAAATTTTCGCTAGGATTCTACTAAATAGAATAATACCTAGTGTCGCCGAGAATATTCTCCCAGAATCACAGTGCGGCTTTCGCGCAAACAGAGGAACTACTGACATGGTCTTTGCCCTCAGACAGCTCCAAGAAAAATGCAGAGAACAAAACAAAGGACTCTACATCACCTTTGTTGACCTCACCAAAGCCTTCGACACCGTGAGCAGGAAAGGGCTTTGGCAAATACTAGAGCGCATCGGATGTCCCCCAAAGTTCCTCAACATGATTATCCAACTGCACAAAAACCAACAAGGTCGGGTCAGATACAGCAATGAGCTCTCTGAACCCTTCTCCATTAACAATGGCGTGAAGCAAGGCTGTGTTCTGGCACCAACCCTCTTTTCAATCTTCTTCAGCATGATGCTGAACCAAGCCATGAAAGACCCCAACAATGAAGACGCTGTTTACATCCGGTACCGCACGGATGGCAGTCTCTTCAATCTGAGGCGCCTGCAAGCTCACACCAAGACACAAGAGAAACTTGTCCGTGAACTACTCTTTGCAGACGATGCCGTTTAGTTGCCCATTCAGAGCCAGCTCTTCAGCGCTTGACGTCCTGCTTTGCGGAAACTGCCAAAATGTTTGGCCTGGAAGTCAGCCTGAAGAAAACTGAGGTCCTCCATCAGCCAGCTCCCCACCATGATTACCAGCCCCCCCACATCTCCATCGGGCACACAAAACTCAAAACGGTCAACCAGTTTACCTATCTCGGCTGCACCATTTCATCAGATGCAAGGATCGACAATGAGATAGACAACAGACTCGCCAAGGCAAATAGCGCCTTTGGAAGACTACACAAAAGAGTCTGGAAAAACAACCAACTGAAAAACCTCACAAAGATTAGCGTATACAGAGCCGTTGTCATACCCACACTCCTGTTCGGCTCCGAATCATGGGTCCTCTACCGGCACCACCTACGGCTCCTAGAACGCTTCCACCAGCGTTGTCTCCGCTCCATCCTCAACATCCATTGGAGCGCTTACATCCCTAACGTCGAAGTACTCGAGATGGCAGAGGTCGACAGCATCGAGTCCACGCTGCTGAAGATCCAGCTGCGCTGAATGGGTCACGTCTCCAGAATGGAGGACCATCGCCTTCCCAAGATCGTGTTATATGGCGAGCTCTCCACTGGCCACCGTGACAGAGGTGCACCAAAGAAAAGGTACAAGGACTGCCTAAAGAAATCTCTTGATGCCTGCCGCATTGACCACCGCCAGTGGGCTGATAACGCCTCAAACCGTGCATCTTGGCGCCTCACAGTTTGGCGGGCAGCAACCTCCTTTGAAGAAGACCGCAGAGCCCACCTCACTGACAAAAGGCAAAGGAGGAAAAACCCAACACCCAACCCCAACCAACCAATTTTCCCCTGCAACCGCTGCAACCGTGTCTGCCTGTCCCGCATCGGACTTGTCAGCCACAAACGAGCCTGCAGCTGACGTGGACTTTTTTACCCCCTCCATAAATCTTCGTCCGCGAAGCCAAGCCAAAGATATACACATATCTGGAAAGGCAAGGATTGAATAGGGTCACCCAGCATGGGTTTGTGAAGGGAAAGTCATGTTTGACGAACCTTGTTGAGTTTTTTGAGGAAGTGACAAAAATGGTGGATGAAGGTAGGGCGGTTGATGTGATCTATTTGGATTTTAGTAAGGCTTTTGATAAGGTTCCACATGGAACGTTAAAAAGGAAGGTTCAGTCACTAGGAATTAGTAGAGAGATTGTGACATGGGTTCAGAGGTGGCTGGGAGATAGACAGCAGAGAGTCACGGTGGACAACTGTATGTCAGGTTGGAAGCCTGTGACAAGCGGGGTGCCTCAGGGACTGGTGCTGGGTCCCTTGTTGTTTATAATTTATATTAATGATTTTTGAGGAGGGTGTAGTTAACTGGGTAAGCAAATATGTGGATGATACAAAAATAGGGGGAGTGTTGGTAGTGAGGTAGAGTTTCTTTGATTACAGAAGGATTTGGTTTGTTTGGAAGAGTGGGCTGAAAGATGGCAGATGGAATTCAATGTAGACAAGTGCGAGGTGTTACATTTCGGTAAAAAATAACCAGAATAGGACATATACAGTTATAGGGAGGGCATTGAGGCCCGCAGAGGAGCAAAAGGACCTGGGGGTTATGGTACAGAGTTCACTGAAGGTAGATTCCATGTAGACAGGGTGGTTAAGAAGGCATATGGTACGCTGGCCTTCATAAATCATAGTCTAGAGTATAGGAGCTGGGAGGTGATGCTGCAGCTGTTTAAGGCATTGGTGAGGCCAGGTTTGGAGTACTGGGCTCAGTTCTGGTCAAATTATAGAAAGGATATAGATAAGGTGGAGAGGGTGCAGAGAAGGTTTACAAGGATGTTGCCTGTCTTACAGCATCTGGATTACAGGGAGAGATTAAGGAGACAGGGACTTTATTCATTGGAATGTAGACGACTGAGAGGGGACTTGATAGAGGTATTTAAAATGTTGAAAGGAATAGATAGACTAGACATAAACAGACTCTTTCCCCTGAGGGCAGGGGAGTTGGAACAAGAAGCCATGAGTTAAGGGTAAGGGGGCAACACTTTAGGAGAAATATTAGAGGATGATTTTTCACTCAGCGAGTGGTGGCAGAATGGAATTGACTTCCGAATGAGATAGTTGGGGCAGGGTTACTTCTGTCATTTAAGAGAAGGTGAGGGGGTTGGCAGAGAGTGGGAGGTTTGAGCTAGTGGAGTTGTTCTAGTGAACCGGTGAAGACTCGAAAGGCCGACATGACCTGTTTCCACTCCATAAATGGTTATATGGTTATGTTAGGGGAAAGTTCTTCACTCAGAGTGGTGGGAGTGTGGAATGAGCTGCCATCTGATGTAGTGAATCTTGAGTTTTAAAAATAAATAGGTTAAAATCTGCTCGTGGGCTGGAAGGGCTTGTTACCGAGCTGTACATCTAATTTTTTTTTGAAAAGTAAGGATGAGGTAGCTCATTCTCTCCTGTAAACTCAATTGACCTTGGTAACACATCAGCCCCTTGCTTATCAAGCAGATATTCAGCTCTGCCTTGAAACTTCTCTGCTTCCACAGCTCATTGAGTTTCAAGGACTCAGTACTCTCTGAGAGAAAAACAAATTCTCCACATCAATGTCTTAAATGGGTGAGCTCTTATTTTTAAACAGCGACCCCTTGTTCTACATTCTCCCTCGGAAGGAATCATCCTCTCTGTATAATCACTGCACTATGGAAAAGATTCACCATCCATTCCCATCTGCTGAGCTAACTTCCTGTGCCAATGGGATGAGGTCAGGTTGGCGGCATGGATAAGATGGGCCAAAGGGCCTGCTTCCATCCCTGAAAATCTCCGTGGATCTGCATCCCACAGTTGGTGCTAAGGACATATCTGGTGTGGACTCAACTGCAGGAAATAAGATCCACATTGTTACTCATTCAATTCCCTGAATTCCTTCTTGCAAGATGTTTCTTTTCCAAGATTTATCCAATTCCCTTTTGAAAGTACTTCCAAACCAAAATTCCCCGCAGAGTATATTATCATGGTTACAAGTACCCTCTGTGTCAAAATCACTCCCTTCCCTCCTTTTTCCCAATTATCCAAGCTGAAACATCTGATTTCTGTTTCTGTTATTAGAAACTACTCACCAAATATATTCCATTGTAACCCTTCATAATTACGAGCAAGCTGAAAAAATTTCATGGGTGAAATTACTCCTGCCAATAATTTCAGCTTAAGGGTAAATGTGCCTGTCCTTTCACCAAAAATAGTTCATTCTCCACAGTGATGGTTAATACCTTTCTTGGGGACTCGGAGCGGACATATCCAAGAGGATAGTAAAAACACATTGAAATGCTGGAGGAACTCAACCGGCCTTTCACCGCTCCACATTTTGCTGATGTTTTGGGCCTGAGCCCTTCTTCAAGGAATAGGAAGAATGAGCCAGAAGTGGGAAATCTCAGAATTCAGATGGTGCCGGCTGGGGGAGGAATCCAGACCCACACAAGGTGTTCATTGCATGTGATAAGGGACGAGGTAAGAATTTATCATGTTTGCACAAAAGGAGACAAGGAGAGACAGAGGTAGGGGGAGGTGACAGGGGAAAATGTTGCGGGGGGGGAGGGGGTTTAAACAAAAGCAAGAGAAGTCAATATTCATGCCATCCGGTTGGACGATGCACAGTCGGAAGATAAGTTTCCTCCAATTTACAGTTGGTCTCAGTCAGGCAGTCTATGAGACCATGGACAGACATGTCAGTAAGGAAATGGGATGGGGATCTGAAGTGGGTGAAATGGGATTTCCACGTTATTGCAGTTGACAGGGCCAAGGTACTCAACAAAGCGGTCTGCATCAAGTCTCTCCAATGTAGAGGAGACCACAGCAGGAGCAACGGATGGAGTAGATGACCCTTACAGATTCACAAGTGAAATGTTGTTTCACTCATGTACAAGAGGATCCATGAAGTCAAGTTTGGGTCCGGTGCTGCAATCTGTCTGGTTGCAGTTTGCTGTTCTAAGAAGATCATGTGGTTTTGCAAGCAGAGAGAGAGAGAGAGAGAGAGAGAGAGAGAGAGAGAGAGAGAGAGAGAGAGAGAGAGAGAGAAAGAGGCTTTCTCTAAGGGAGAGACAGAAAGAACTGGTTTCTTTTTTTTAAAGACTTTATTTAAAATTTTTATAACATGAATACAATAAAGAATTACATTTAAAGAAAAATAGAAGAAAATTTAAAAAGGTATGATTACAATATTACATCAGAAAACTACACAAAATAACCCCCCCCCGTTAATTGTAACACAATATTAATAGTCTAACTTAAAATTAGTCCAACCCTCCCCCCCCAAAATAAAGAGTGAAGAGTTAATAAAATTGACAATATTATATATGAAAAAAATACCCATTTACAAAAAAAAGAGATAAAACTTAACCTAAAAAATTCTAACAACAACAAAAAAAAGTTATCAATACTAAAATATCACACTTAAACATATATTTAATTCAAAGTTAAATGCATATAATTAGCAAACGGAGTCCACTTTAACTTATAAAAAGACATCTTATCCTGAATTGAAAAAGATATCCTTTCCATGGTCAAACAAAATTTCATTTCCAAATACCACTTATCTAAAGTTAGTATATTTCTATCTTTCCAAGTAAGTGCTATACATTTCTTAGCCACAACTAAAGCTAAATAAATAAATGAAATCTGATAATCCTCTAAACCTAAGTCGATTAATGATTGCATGTTCCCTAATAAAAATATATCGGGATCTAATACAAGATGGATATTATATAAACTGTTAAAAACAGATTGAATACCTTTCCAAAACTGTTGCAATCGATCACAAAGCCAAACAGTATGCAAAAAAGTATTGGTTACTATCAATTTCTTGTAAAATACAATACAAAAGAACTGGTTTCTGAAGTCATGACAAACTGGCAGCTTGTTGAAACCCCATTTTGAAAACGGATTGTGAGTTCTGAGTTCAACCTGTTGAAAACCCTTGTGGTTCACACAAGAGGAAATGGTCGGCTAGAGTGTTTTACCTGAAATAAGGGAAACAAAAGCAACTCTGTGGTGGCCTGCAGAAGAAGAGGTTATCATTTAGAAACCCCTAATGGGGCAAGTTTCTTCAGCAAGATACTGAAGTGGCTGATCGAGGGAATCAGATTATGTGGGTCCACTGAGCAATAAATTTCTTTCCCGAACGGTAACCATTTAAAGCATCAGAGCTCAGTGAAAATTCCTAAATGTTAAATTCTGTGCAAGCGGAGGGACTGGAGCAGGGCACCAGAGGACGGGAAGATCGCACACCATCTGAGAAGGAGAAGCGCACGAGACGACCCATGGGACCGTGACCATGGAGGTGGAGCAGTGAGGGCTGCTGGTGACTTGAGGCGAGGAGCCCACAAAAGCTGCAGGCTGCTGGAGACTGCTGTCGGGAGACTCGCACCGGGCTGCGGACTGCCGGAGACTGGCTCGATCTGCCGGAGGGATACCAGGTATCGGAACCAGGATGCAAGGAGGTGTCAAGAGTGCCATGTTGGAGGTTCAGATCTGGAGCTCGGTTGCTAATCGTTTGGTCTGGACTCTGGGTAGCAACATAGGCTGCGTAAGCACTGGCGGCAAATCTACGAACACTTGGTGACTCGGGGGGATGGATGGACTCTTTTGCTTCTCTCTCTCTCTATGTAAAAGCCACTTCAGGCAATTTCTGCCAGTGGTGAATCTGTCTGCCTTACTGCAGGCAAAAGGGAATTTCATGTAATAGCACACTGTTTTATTACCATGGCAAGAAATTGAATCTTGTATGTCCTCCTGAATTTCTTAGTCATATCCTTCAACCCATGGGCATGGTCTAGGCATTTCCTCATTTAAAATGGAACAACTTCTTTCCCAAATGAAGCCCCAGCTATCCCACATCAGTGTGCTCGTCAGGCAACCTAAATTAAATGAATGCGGTAAAATGCGAAAGTCTGCAAACACTGTGGTTCAAGTAAAAACACAATGCTGGAGAAACTCAGTCAGTCAGACAGGGGACTTGGTAGAGCAGAGAAGGCCTCAGGCCCGAAACATTGGTTCTGTATCTTTATCTTTGCTAATTAAAGTATATTGTATGACCTGCTGAGTTTCTCCAACCTCGTGTTTTAACTCGAACGCATGCATCCAGGATGGGGAGTTCAGGCTTATACTGCAGCAGTCAAAGTGCCGATGTTCAAGAAACACTTGAGAGGACAAAGCTGTTTCAGAGTTGCATCCCCTCCAATCAGTATCAACTTGCCATGGAATATATACTCCCATCTCCTCCATTTAAAAATAAATGGTGGCGCTGCCGCCGGTACAGACCCAGGAGAGGGGGCAGCGGAGTCACGGAATTATTCCGAAGAGTTCAGCCACCCAGGTCTAATGTTGGTGGGTCCGTACAGGCTTTAAATGATCTGCTAAGGAAGCCGACGGTGGCTGTAAGTAAAATCCTATGACCGCGGAGGCCTGCGTCCAAGATGGCAACGCCTGCACTCAGCAGCGGCTACGAGGGTTGCAGACTCCAGTGGGGCAAGTGGACCGGAGGAGGGCACCAGAAACTGGGAGAACACCTTCCCACCCCCCAGCCTCCCCACCCCTCCCCACCACCACCGGTGAGAAGGAGAAGGAGAGGAGATGACTTTACAGGGAAGGAGAACAGGCTGGTGCCGTGATTTGAGAGGGTGCTGAGGGCAAAAAGGGCTCAGAAAGGGACTTGGGTGCTGAAGGTTTCCTCATCGTGTCGGAGGTTTGGATCTGGGAGTGATGGAGGCGGGATCAATGTCTCTGAGGAGGCAGTGTCTCTTTCTCTCTTGCTGTAAGGGGCTCCAGGTGACACTAATAGACACTCTTTGCCTTATGCCGGGCAGAAGGGAATGTCATGTAATATTACATGTTCTGTGCTATTACATGATAATAAAGGAATCTTGAAACTTAACATTGTAACCTCCATGAAGGGTGAGATTTGTGGGTATTGTTATATTTCCATGAAATGAGTAGCATAAGGAGACAGGATGGTGAACAAGAGTTTGGCACACTTGCTTTCCTCGGTCAGGGAAGTAAAGTCCAGGAGCAGGGATGTCATCTTACAACCAGACAAGGTGTGGGTGGGACTACACAGTACTGTGGACAGTTCTGGATACCCAGCTACAGGAAGAATGTCATTAAGTTGGAGAGGGTGAAGAAGATTTACAAGGATCTTCCCAGGAATGATGCACTTGAGTTTTCGGGACAGTCTGGATTAGCTGGGTCTTTTCTCCCTGGGGTGTAAGAGGCTGTGTGGGGATTTTATAGAGGTTTACAGAATCACACAGGGCATAGATATGGGCTATAACGCAGCTGGTCACAACACTTTCCACTACACATTTGTAGAAGTTTCCCTAGGTTTTCGATGTGTCACATAACAGACCAGCAGCGAAGGAAATTTAACCAAGCTTCTGTTATTTTTTTAATCACTATTTTCATTAGTAACTACAGTTACTTATAACTGTAAAATCTAAAAGCCGGAAAGCTCCAAAATCCGGCAAAGTGGGGAGAGAGACGGCAGCGCAAGTCGGGCGGGCGAGGGGGAGAGACCGGCAGTGCGACTCAGACGGGTGAGAGACCGGCAGCGCAAGTCGGGCGGGCGAGGGGGAGAGACCGGCAGTGCGACTCAGACGGGTGAGAGACCGGCAGTGCAAGTCGGGCGGGTGAGGGGGGAGACCGGCAGTGCATCACAGGTGGGCGGGGTGGGGAGGGGGAGACCGGCAGCACAACTTGGGCGGGCGAGAAACCGGCAGCTCGAGAAACTGGCAGCTCGGAAAGCTCAATGAGCCTTTGGATGCTTTGTCCCAAGGGACTTGCACTAGTGTGCAAGTAGACCATTTACAAACCCTCCACGTCGACTTCTGCCACCCCAGGGTTACCAGGTTCTTCCATTTTGACAAAGCCAGGAACCTCCCCTATTTGGTTGGAAGCATCAGGATGACGACAAACAAAGCCTGATCAAGGCCACCCGCCCCTTTGAGTGCCTGAGCATAGATTTCAAGGGGGCCCTACCCTCTTTAAACCGCATCATGTACTTCCTCAACGTCATTGATGAGAACTCACATTTCCCGTTTGCCATGACGACCGCCATTAAAGCTTTGTGACATTTCTTCACCCTGTTCGGGTACCCCTATATATTCATAACGACCGGGGTGGGGTATCCTCCTTCATGAGTGGATGAGCTGCACCAATATCTGCTGGCCAGAGGTATCACCATGAGCAGGACTGCCAGCTACAACCCCCGAGGGAACAGCCAAGTAGAAAGGAAGAACGCCACCATCTGGAAGGTCATCCTCCTAGCCCTAGAGGTCAAAAGGCCTGCCTGTCTCCCCCGGCAAGAGGTCCTCCCCAAAGGACCCCATGCAATCAGATCCCTCCTGTGCCCTGCCACCAATGCCACCCCACATGAAAGATTGTTTCCCTTCCCCAGGAAGTCTGCGCTGGGACCACACTGACATCCTGGTTGACACCCCCCAGGGCCAGTCCTGCTCTCGAAACATGTGAAAGCCATAAGTCCAACCCACTGGTTGAGAGGGTCCACCTCTTCCAAGCCCAATCCACAATACACTGATGTGGCATGCCCAGATGGACACAAGGACACATGTATCCGTTCGGGACCTGGTGTGCACAAGAGACCCTGGGACTCCAGCTGATCAACCAATGCATCCATCCCTCACAATCATCCACCATATAAACACATTACCCTATCGCAGCACCCACCCCAACTGTCTCAGTTCAGTTGCCAGACACCCCACCCACCATCAATGACCAGACCATCCAGGAGTCAACAGCTGAGCCACAGCCGGTGCTACGGCAGTCAAGACCACTGGACAGACTGAACTTGTGATGAACATGGAACCCATTTCCCAGACTTCTTTTAAAAGAGGGGGTGGTAGAAGTTAATACCGTTTGTACGTGTATGGCTGGCCCACCCCTTGCTGATTGTACTCATGGCCCCTCCACCTTGATTCCCCTAATATGCCACAACTCCATCCCCCAGAACAGGCTCAGGTCATGGGTCAGCAACATGAGAGGTGCCATTATGGTGTGATGGAATATTTGGAGATGCTTTTGGAAGATAAATTGGTAAAATTAGAGTGGGCTACATACATACACACACTTTAAAACAGATTTATTTGAAATACTGAAGAATTCATATTTAGTAATTTTACAGAAACTATGGAGAATGCTATGCACATTTCACAAGTAGGTGCTAATTGAAATTATGTCATGAAATTAATAGGCTATTGTTTTGGAAGAGTCAAGTTGTCTGTGTTGGACCTTTTTGCAAGGCTTTTGACCTCTCTGCAAAGTGCTCACTCAGAGGTCATTGAGAGGCTATTAGAAGAGGCACCTCAAACAACAGATGGGCCAGAAGACTGACTCCCATTGTTTTCTGGAGAAGGAGGGGGGTTTTGCAAATGAGAGAGAAAAGGACATGCGGCTGGCAGTTGGAATCTCAGAGAGGGAGAGACAGAAGGGAGTCTTTGACTGTGTGTGACACAGAAAGCTGTAACAAGGCAGGAGAAGCTTGATGGCACTGAAACAGAAGCTCCAGAGCGGCGGATGGTTGAAAGTGCTATCTGTCTGATGTCTCTCTTGGAATAAGTGAAACAGAAAATAACTCTGTGGTAGTTTGAAAGAAAGAGGTTATCATCTGGAGAACCTTGATGGGGCAAGTTTCATCTGCAAGACATTGAGGTGACTAATGGTGTACCTCAGTTGTGGAAATTCTGGAACAACACATCTCTCTCTGCAAACTTTCAAGAACCTTCCTTAGCGGTAACCATTTACCTTTCGAGCACCAAAACCTGGTGAACTTTATACATGATAAATTCTGTGCTCTGTATCAGAATTGCCTGCAACCAGAGAACTTGGAAGAATGGGAAGTGAGATTGAACTGTGAAATAAATAACTTTCCTAAATTTACACACACATTACATACACGTGTGCTTAGAATTAGAAGGGGATTAAGTTGGGTTAGCTAAGTTAATGGTGATAAGGTAAAGTTTGATTCTGTTTTCATGTTTAAATATAATTAAAAACAACTTATGTTTAAATAACTACTTGTCGTGGTGAATATTTATTGCTGCTGGGTTTTGGAGTCCTTTGGGCTTGTAACAGGCACCACACGCAGCACTGGCCCTGACGTCGGTGGCCTCCGGCAACAAGAGATGCTTCTTCTGCTAAAGACTCCATCTGCTTTGGTTGTGATAAGAAAGGGTATTGGGTGAAGGTCTGCAGGGTGAGGGGGAGCACTGAGATGTCCAACACGTGCGCGACCCCCTCTGGGCTGACTGATGCAAGTCCAAAGTCCAATCCCACGACCTCCCCAATGCCACTGTTGTGTGCTAGGGCCTTCCTGTGGGGCCACATGGTGAGGGCAGTGACGTAGGAAACCCCGGTGGGTCATCTTGCCGTGTTTTGAAACTGGCGCCATCCTCATCAGACGAGGAGGGGGAGCGGCAATATTGTCGCACCATGTGGCCTCCGCCATCTTGCTGGCTTTCAAAATCGGTGCCAACAGAAGAACAAGGAGGACAGCCATCTTGTGGTGTCTTGTGACCCCAGCCATCTTGCCAGCCCAACGATCTGCAAGGAGGGAGTGACCCCCAGCGAGAGGTGCGACTGCATCTCCAGAGTCCTGGCAGCAATCGTGTTGGACCAGGAGATACCACACCAACTGAACAATTCCACAATCAAGGTGGGGGTTAACAACTGAAATGTTTAATTGACTCTGGCTCGACTGAGAGCTTCATAGACGCAGAGACAGTCCAAAAACTTAATATTAAAGTGCATCCTTCTAATTATTGTATTTTTTAGCATCTCATACACAGGGGAAATTTGTAAGTTCAGAATGTATGTACTTAAGAATTTATGTGCACTGGTCTTGTTGGGCCTTGGCTTCATGTGTCACTTCAAAAACGTGACCCTGGAGTATTTTGGCCCTCTACCTCCCATTACGGTTTGGAACAGAAGGCCCCAAAGCTCTGATACATATTGTTGACACTCTACCCACCTCCTCTGCTCCCAAATCTGAGCGCCGATTGCGAACCAATTGCAACGAAAAGCAGGTGCAGAGGATCGGGCATTCATCAAGGCCAAGAAACAACGACTGCTTGATGAGAACATTACTGAGCACAGTACCAGTCCATGGAGGGCTCAGGTGCTAATGGTAAAGGGGTAAGAAAAATCCAGGCTGTAATTGACTCTAGCCAAGCCATTAATCGTTTTACACTCCTGGACGCATACCCCCTCCCTTGTATTTCAGACATAGTGACCAAAATTGCGCAGTATAATGTTTATTCAACCATCGACCTTAAAGCTGCTTACCACCAGTTGCCAATCTGTTCTGAGGACCGTCCCTGCATCGCTTTTGAGGCTAACGGGAGATTCTATCAGTTCTGGAGGGTTCCATTTACTATCTCAAATGGGGTCTCAAACTTCCAGAGAAAAATGGACCAAATGGTGGATGAATTTAAGTTGAAGGCCACTTTCCCCTACCTCGACAACATTACTATTTGTGGCCACTCTCTGGAAGACCATGACCCCAAACTCCACAATTTTCTCCACCCAGCTGAGGCCCAGAACCATACTTACAACACCAGTAAGTGCATGTTCAGGGCTAAACGCCCAGCCACCTTGGGCTACATGGTGGAGAATGGCGTCATTGGCCCTGACCCCGACAAGATGTGCATCCTGTTGGAACTTCCAATTCCGAGGACCACGAAAGCTCTGAGAATGTGCCTGGGCTTCTTTTCATATTATGCCCAGTGGATATTTCAATGTGGAGATGAGGTTCATCCCCTCTTAAAAACGACCTCCTTCCCACTGACACCTGAAGCTCAAACTTCTTTCAACCACGTCAGAAGCCACATTGTGAAGGCCACCATGCACGTGGTGGACAAGAATTTCCCTTTCCAGGTAGAAAGTGATCCTTCAGATGTAGTCCTGGCTGCAGCCCTTAATCAGGCAGGTAGGCCAGTTGCATTTTTTTCCAAGACCCTGCAAGGTCACGAGCTTCGGAACCCATCACTGGAGAAAGAGACTCAAGCCATTGTGGAAGCCATCAGGCACTGGAGGCACTACCTGGTGGGCAGAAAATTCACACTCCTCCCAGACCAGCGATTGATGCCATTTACGTTCAACAATACAAAACAGGGAAAAATTAAAAATGATAAAATCGCACTGTGGAGGATCGAACACTCCACCTATAACTATGGAATAGTCTACTGACCTGGTTCCCCCAGTGAGCCTCCAGACGCTCCAGAAGCTTTGCCTCTGCACACACCGGCCAGTTGTAGTCATTGCACAATGAGCTCTACCATCCGGAAATGGCTCACTTCATCAAGGCATGCAATTTCCCCTACTCAATCGAGGATAAAACATAGAAACATAGAAGATAGGAGCAGGAGTAGGTCATTCGACCCTTCGAGCCTGCTCCGCCATTCAACGAGATCATGGCTGATTTTAAAGTTCAGTACGCCGTCCCTGCCTTCTCTCCGTAACCTTTAATACCCTTATACTGAAGAAATAGATCTAATTCCCTCTTAAATAGATTTAATGAACCTGCCTCTACTGCCCTCTGTGGCAATGAATTCCACAGATTCACCACCCTCTGGGTCAAGAAATTCCTCCTCATCTCGGTCCTAAATGGTTTGCCTATTATCCTCAAACCATGGCCCCGGGTTCTGGATTTCCCCATCCTTGGAAACATCCCATCCGCATCCATTCTGTCCAGTCCTGCCAGAATTTTATATGTCTCTATGAGATCCCCTCTCAATCTTCTAAACTCCAGCGAGTACAATCCCAATTTGCGCAATCTTTCCTCATAAGTCATTCCTGCCATTCCAGGTATCAGCCTGGTGAATCGCCTCTGCACTCCCTCCATTGCAAGAACATCCTTCCTTAGATAAGGTGACCAAAACTGCACACAATACTCCAGGTGGGGTCTCACCAAGGCCCTGTACAGCTGCAGAAAGGCATCCTTGTTCCTTATCTCAAACCCTCTTGATATGAAGGCCAACATACCATTTGCCTTTTTAACCGCCTGCTGTACCTGCATGCTCGCCTTCAGAGACTGATGTACAAGTACCCCTAGGTCTCTCTGCACTTCCCCATCTCTTAATCTATTGCCATTCAAATAGTAATCTGCCCTCCGGTTTGATTTACCAAAGTGGATAACCTCACATTTATCCACATTGTAGTGCATTTGCCATATATCTGCCCAGTCCCTCAATTTATCCAAATCACACTGGAGCTTCCTGACCCCCTCTTCCGTGCACACAACCCCTCCTAGCTTAGTGTCATCTGCAAATTTGGAGATATTACAACCAATCCCTCATCCAGATCATTAATGTAAATTGTGAACAGTTGGGGTCCCAGTACAGATCCCTCTGGCACCCCACTGGTCACCGCCTGCCACTCAGAAAATGAGCCATTTATCCCAACTCTCTGTCTTCTACCTGCCAGCCAGTTCTCAATCCACATCAATACTTTGCCCCCAATCCCATGAGCCTTGATTTTGGAAGCCAGTCGTTTATGCGGGACCTTATCGAAGGCCTTTTGGAAGTCCAGGAACACCACATCCACTGGCTCTCCCCCATCTATGTCAGGGAAATGACCAGGTCCTGCCAGGTCTGTGCTGAGTGCAAACTGCACTTCTACCACCCCAGCAAAGTGCACCTGATAAAGGCATCCTGGCCCTTCGAATGACTCAGTGTCGATTTCAAGGGACACCTCCCCTCCACGAACGGGAACGTGTACTTCCTCACAATCATCCACGAGTACTCTTGTTTCCCGTTCGCCATTCCCTGCCCGGACATGTCAACGCTGTCTGCCAGTAGGGCCCTAGACTCCATTTTCGCCCTCTTCGGGTATCCCGACTATATCCATATATTATGAGTGGGAAGCTGCGTCAGTAAGGGGCATTGCATCCAGAAAGATGACCAGCTACACCCCCTGGGGGAATGAACAGGTTGAGAAGGAGAATGCTGCGGTTTGAAAGACCATGAAATTGGCTCTCCAGTCCAAAGGACTTCCAGACTCATGATGGCAGGATGTCCTACCCATGGTGCTCCACTCCATCAGGCGGCTACTCTGCGACCAATGCGACTCCTCTTGAGCTAATGTTTTCTTTTGGGAGAAAGTCAGTGTCTGGGACCACCCTCCCAGCTTGACTGACAACCAGTGCTGCTCCGAAAGCACGTGAGGAGGCACAAAACCAACCCCCTGGTCGAGAGAGTGCACCTACTCCATGCCAACCCCACTTATGCCTATGTGGCACACCCGGACAGCAGGGAGGACCATCAGGGCCCTGGCACCCGCCAGAACTGAGGGTCCATCACCTCAAGGGATCCAGGACCTACCGAGGGTTCCCTGGGAAACACCAAGGGGCTCAGGTGAGACGACTCAGGAAGTGGATCCAGCCACCCCTCAAACAGAACAGGATCACCCACGCCCCAAGGTCCTGGAGGTTCAGGAAATCCAGAGCCCACCCGTACTACGGCGCTCGGCCCGCATCTCCAGACGCCCTGACAGGGTGAATTTGTAAATATTGTAAAAGTTTTTTTCTACGACTATGCCACATTCTCTGTTTCACCTGCAGGTTTCATTCTAAAGGAAGGGGAGAATGTCGTGAACTGGCAATTCACTACTGATATGATATCCTAATGACTCCAGCCCCCAAAATAAACCCTGGATCCCTGGCCAAAACCCCAGGTCAGTCCAAAGACCATTGAGTGTTATTCTTACTGAATAAAAGTGTGTTGTACTCTCTCTGGTCTTGCAGCTCTCAGTCGCGCTACACATTGAGAGTCAGATTGGTAGGTTACCACACACCTTTGGGCACAGGCACGATCGAGGCCTGTTTGAATTATTACCATCTCTTTTCAGAACGCATTATTACACAATTGCTTCAGAATATCCAAGGGCAAGCACTGCTCTCCAGCACGTAATTTCCATGATTTAAGCTTACTATCCCTGTGTTTTACTCGATCTTACTAACATGTGCAACACAATCAAAGCCAGTATTTATTGCTTTTTCTATTAACTTTCAAGAATAATCTTCAAAGCCATGAGAGGTTCTAGAGAGTTGGAGGGGGATAGGATTTATTGCACATTCCTCATCGCCCACAAACTTGCGGCTGAGCTCTCCACCGCAGTAAGCTTCCAGAAAGAGTAGTGGGTAAGCAACCTACTGAATGTTTTTTTTAAGTGGCACCAATTCAAGGAGTGAGTCTTGGAGCAGACCTTCATCCTCTTTGATACAGTTTTCTGTGCAACAGAGGAGGCTCGAGTCAATGTTGTGAGCTGTGACACTACTTGCTCAGCCTCGCCCGCTTGCCCGCATTAATGGCAATGAAGTTGAAACTGTCAGCTGCTTTGACTTCTATAGGATTAAGAATTTCCAGTGGCCTGTCCAGGGGCTGAGAAATCACACCAATACTTCTACTTTCTCTGAAGGCTAAGGAAGTTTGGAATGTCCTCCATGACCGTCAGCAAGTGCCCCATTGAAGAGATACTTGCTCTGGTGCTTCAAGATTCCTCAAGGATCATATATAACGGAACAATTCAATTTTTTACATTAATTATATTATAACATATATATAACATAACATAACAATTACAGCACGGAAACAGGCCATTAGGCCCTTCTAGTCCGCACCGAACCAAACACCCCTTTCTAGTCCCACCTCCCTGCACAATGCCCATAACACATAAGTTGCACGGACTTGATTCAAAGTGCTCTGATCAATGTTTTGGACGTAATAAAGAGGTAGGAACTTTCTTACATGCAGTACAGCAGTGTGAAAATGATGCATATCTTTGGGAAGATATGAGAAATTCACCAGGACAAACTACAAAGGTACAAATACCAAAAGATCCAAGAATATTTTTATTTGGTGATAAATATATATATAAAATTTGAAGTTTGATGTTTCCAAGTGTAGCAAAGAAATGTATGGTGGTAATGTAGAAATTGGACAATAATGTAGGGTTGAATAGACAGCAAATGGAATTCCAAAATTGTATACCTTCTGAGAAAATAGCGTAGAATTCACGGAATCAACCAGAAAGATTTGGAAGCCAATATATGGATTTCATTGGTGAAAGTTCATCTGCAGGGTTCGCTACTCCCACTCCAACTCACCCGAGCTAATTTAGAGGTTCGAGATAATATTTGTAATTTTAAAATTTAATTAATTAACGAATGATATATGATAAATTCAGGTTTTTTCTTTTTTCCTACTATTTTGGGGAGGGGGAGAAAATATAAAATTATGTATCATTTTGCATCGTTTTATTACTTTGTATGATTATGGATAAATATGCTACGTTTGTCATTGATGCAAATTAAAAATAAAATTTTAAAAGGAAAGGTTCCTCAAGTTCATTTTACCGTCGTGCAATAATACATTAAAAATTTAATATACATGATGTTACAGCGGCCCATCAACCGAGTTGTGACCCAGCTCACAAAAGGGGCAGCGAACGCGGAGATCGCAAGGGCCGTCGTCCTGTGTGACCTCCTGTACGGCGGGAAGCATCGGGCCATGGCGGGAACGCCGGTCAGTCAGAGGCCGGCGCTGCGATGATGTCACTCCTGCCGTCAGAGGCAGGGAGTGAATATAAACAGAGCCGGCAGAGCAATAAATAAGTCTTCCTCCTCGACTCGTCTGTGTGTGTTGGTCTTATTCCACACGTCGTGTAATGCGCATGGTACATGGTACCGATATTTTGGCACATAAGGCAACAGGCAGATAGGTCGAACCCCTCCTTTTTTAGCCTCTTTTTAATGGTTTTGTAGTATATCGGATGTATAAGTCGACTCCCTGATTTTCAGGCTTTCAGGGCCTAACAGCAACAACCCAAAATTTGTACCACTACCCCATTCACCAAGTAACAAAGCTTTAAATTAAGCAAGTGATAAACAACAGTTAAAAAATACCTTGGCCTACTGGGCAGAAGCATCAACCTCATTCTCCCTTGTAGGACCGGTGACATCAATCTCCAGACAGGAGCAGGAACGTCTGCCTACGTGGCAGAAGGAAAATCTCGTTCTCCCAGCAGGAGTGGCAACTTCAGGCTCCTGGGTAGGAGCGGGGACCTTGGACTCTACAACTGTAGAATGTCTGGGTGGGTTATGGTGGCGCCCGGCAGTGGGGAAATGTCAGGGAGCGGCGGCACTGGCAGGGTCAACTAAAGCTTATACCTGGCATATAAATTGACTCCCATTTTTTGAGGGTTTCATGGCTCGACTTATATGCCGAAATATACGGTACTTCAACTTTTGTGTGCCATAAGGCAAATAAAGAGTCATCAAGAGTATTGCTGATGCCCCTTGCAAAAGGAGAAAGAGAAGCAAAAGAGAGTCCCTTTCGAGTCCCTGAGGGCCCGTGGATTCACCTCATGCGCTCCCGCAGCCTCTGCAGCTTCAAAGACTCCAGTTCAAACCATCAGTAATGCGAGCTCCTGATCCAAATCTCCAACACGATCAGGAAGCCTTCAGCACCCCAGGCCCTTCAGGAACCCTTCTTGCCCTCACACTTCCCAACACTGTACTTCATCTGTGACTCCTTTGCCCAGCCTCCCTACCTCTATCCAAGTCTCTCTGCAGCTTTCCGTATCGTCAGCACCACCCACCCCATCATCTGCAAATATAGTCACAGAGCCATACAGGGTAAAGGCTTGTTTTGTGTGCTATCCAGCAAGTTCAAACACACATATGCACAGTGGGATTAATACAGTACAGAGAGTAGATATAAAGAGAGAGATCAGTTCAAATGGGGTAGGGACAAAAGCATTTTACCAGAGTGAGGCTCATTCAGGACTCTGAGAACAGCAGGAAAGGAATGAAGGTGGCGGTGCTGTTGCAGCTACTATAACAGCAGACTTGTCACTGATGTGGACCCAAAAAGTGGAGAGCGGAGGCTCAGCGCTGCTCCGAAGGTTTCAACTGCCCAGTTCTAATGTCGGCAGCTAAACGGCTTCAAGTGGCCAGTTAAATGAAGGGATGGTGTTTGTAAGTGAAATCCTGCAACCGCGGAAATCGGTGCCCAAGATGACGGTGCCTGTGTTTGGCATGACTCCGGGGGAGCTGCAGATTGGCATGTTGTACCTGAAATGGGGAAAACAACTCCCCCCGCCCCACCTGTTGAGAAGGAGAAGCAGGAGGTGGCGTCCCTACCGGGAAAGTGACCAGGGCAGAAGACCAGCAAGGGGCACAGAGGCTGAAGGACCCACACAGGCTGCAGACCACTTTGCGGTTCAATGGCGAACAGCAGGATGTCGGCTGCTGGTAATCAGATATCAGAGCTGGGACCAAAGAGGGTGCTGAGGTTAAGGAGGACTCTCAAAGAGTCTTGGGTGCCTGATCACACTAGAGGTTTGGATCTGGAGCTCATATTGCTGATGCATTGAACAGGGAACTGTGCAGCTGTGGAGGACTGGGGGTGAATCCATGGACAGTCCATGTCTCTGATGGGACTCTCTTTTGCTTCTCCTTCTCTTGTTCTGTAAGGGATGCCAGGTGACACTAACAAAGGCTCTTTGTCTGCTTTACACCAGGCAGAAGGCAATTTCATGTAATATTACATGTCCTATTCTGTTACATGACAAGAAAGAAATAACCATATAACCATATAACAATTTACAGTACAAAAACAGGCCATCTCGGCCCTTCTAGTCTGCACCAATTTAAGTGAAACTCCACTAGTTCCACCTACCCACTCCCTGCCCATAACCCTCCAACCCCCTCACATCCATGTACTCATCTAACCTCCTCTTAAATGACAAAACTGACACTAGTGCAATCACCTCTTCCGGAAGGTCATTCCACTCAGCCACCGCTATCTGAGTGAAGAAGCTCCCTCTTATGTTATTTCTAAAGTTTTCACCCCTAACCCTTAACTTATGACCCCTCGTTCCAATCTTTCCTATCCTCAAGGAGAAGAGCCTATTCACCTCATAATTTTATATACCTCTATCAGATCCCCCCTCAAGATTAAAGACCCAGTCTACTCTATCTTTCTCAGTATTCTATATACTGCAATCTAGGCAACATTTTAGTAAATCTTCTCTGCACCCTCTCTACCTTATTGATATCCTTCCTATAATTTGGAGTGTGGCTGAGGTGGGAATGCGGAAGTGCTTTCTCCAGAAGCGATGGAGTGATAGATTACCCAGACCCCCACTCGAAGCCTGTGAAGGATGGGCAATATATTGCCAGCAATGCCCTCGTCCTGAATAAGAAAACTAACTGGGCAGCATCTCTGTAAGCCTGCCTTCAATGGCACACTTTGCATGCACCCCCCATTGTTGACCGTTCCAACTTTCCAGACCCTCTTTGGGAAGCTCTAGATATCTGCATGCAGTTTGCTGGATTTATCACCGTTCCATGTGCTAGCTGGTTCCCTCAGGGTGGACTCCTGGATTTCATATATATTCTGATCTCTGATGAATGAGGCTGACCACTAACAATCTCAGCTCAGCTCACCAAAGAAAATACCAGTGGATTGATTTCAGCTGCAGATCGCATGTCAGGTAAAGGGTCAACCTGTTTGGAAGAATGAGAGATAAAAGCATAGAGGCACACTCAGTTGTTACACCTGATAGAACATAGAAAACTATAGCACAGTACAGGCCCTTCAGCCCTCGATGTTTATACCAACCCATACATTCCTAATAAAAATGTACTACTGTGTAACCCTCCACTTTCCCTCCATCCATGTGCCTCTCCAAGAGTCTCTTAGATGTCCCCAATGTTTTAGCCTCCACCACTATCCCTGGCAAGGCACTCCAGGCACCCATAACTCTCTGCGTAAAAAGCCTTACCCCTCATGTCTCCTCTAAACTTTCCTCTCATCACTTTGTACAAACAGTATGTCCTCTGGTGTTTGCTGATCCTGCCCTGGGGATCAGGCGCTTGCTGTTCCACCCTATCTATGCCTCTCATAATCTTGTAGACTTCTATTAGTCGCCTCTTACCCTTCTATGATCCCAAGAAAAAAGTTCAAGTTCTGCTAACTTTTGCCTCATAAGATTTGCTTTCCAATTAGGGTAACATCCTGGTGAATCTCCTCTGCACCCTCTCCATACCTCCCACATCCTTCTTATAATGAGGTGACCAGAACTGAACACAATAATCTAATTGGGTTCTTAACAGAGATTTGTAGAGTTGCAACATGACCTCTCTACTTTTGAATTCAATCCCCATATTAATGAATCCCAGCATCCCATAGACCTTCTTAACTATCCTATCAACATGTGCTGTAACTTTAAGAGATGTATGGATTTGAACCCCAAGGTCACTCTGTTCATCCACACTCTTAAGTAACCGACCACTAGTCTTCTATTCACCCTTCTGGTTTGTCCTTCCAAAATGCATCACCTTACACTTTTCCAGATTGAAATCCATCTGCCACTTTTCTGCCCAACTCTGCATCCTGTCTATACCCCCTTGCCACCTTAGACAGCTGTAAAATAACTTACCCCTGATGTCTCCCCTAAACTTCCTTCACTTCACTTTGTACTCATAATCTTATAGGCTTCTATTAACAGGACCCCTAATAAGTCTCCTCTCATCCTTCTATGCTCCAAAGAGAAAAGTCCTCGCTCTGCTAACCTTGCATCATTAGACTTATTTTCCAATCCAGGCAAAATCCTGGTAAATCTCCTCTGCCCCCTCTCCATAGCTTCCACATCCTTATTATAATGAGGTGACCAGAACAGAACACAATGCTCTAAGGGTGGTCTCACCAGAGATTTGTAGAGTTGCAAAATGACCTTTCTACTCTTAAACTCAGTCCCCCTATTAATGAAGCCCAGTGTCCCACAAGCCTTCTTAACTATCCTATCGACGTGTGTGGCGACCTTGAGGAATGAATGAATTTGAAGACTTGGATGTGAGGCACTGCCTCAAGAAGGCAGCCAACATCATAAAGGACCCCCATCAACCTGGTCACAACCTCTTCTCATGACTACCTATGGGCAGAAGGTACAGGAGCCTGAAGACCAGCACCTCAAGGTTCAAGAACAGTTTATTTCGAACAGTGATCAGGCTTTTGAACCTCCCCTCGTTACACTAATCAGTGTCTGGCCCAAAACCACAGAAGAACTCTTATATATTGACTTTTTAAAATTCAGTGAGAGTACCATTGCAGCTTCTCTTTTTCAATTAGCTGTTCATGTACAGCAAGTAAGAATTTTGGTGCATATGTACATTGTACAATGTGTATGACAATAAACCTGTTGTTGTTATTGTTAGTAACTTGCCCCAAGCATCTTCTTTAAACTTTCCTTTCCTTGAGATAATTTATTCCATGTTAATTTAGACATAGTCACAGGCCCATACCACCCAAATACACTAATTATCTTACAGACCATCTACGGTGGGAGGAAACCAGAGTATCTGGGGGAAGACCAGGCAAACATGGGAAGACCGGTGCCAGACAGTGCCAGATTCGAGCCTAGGTCGCTGGTGCTGTAATAGCGATACATTTTTTGACATTTTTAACCTGGGGAAAAGAATCTGACTTTCTCCCCATTCAATGCCTCTCATAAACGAATACATTTATGGCGGTCTCTTCTCAGCTTCTGACAGACTCTTCTCTGTCTCTAGTACTGCTGAGGAAGCAAAATTACGTTCGTTCAACCTCTCCTTCCAGCTCATATACTCTAATCCTGGCCAATCCTGTCTATACCCTTGCCAAAGCCTCCATATCCTTCCTGTGATGGGGTCATTGGCATCACTAGGGGGGTGCCGACCGCATCGGGTGACACCATCAGAGGGGGTGACATCAAAATGACTGTCTATAAAATCTCTGAACAATTTTTCTGCAAATTTCAGCAGAAATTTGTTATTTTTTTTTATAAAAAATATCCCTGTAGTTAGTTATAATGACAAAAACATTTTTCATAAGCCCAGCTTACATTTATTAATATAACTACAAAGCTAAAACTCTATGCTAATTTACTTTTTAAACCTTCTAATGCACTCTGGTCAGAACCCACCCTCGCTCAGCACCACCATTTTGCTGCCACCACTTTGGACATACAAGGAACACAAACCTGTTTCTTCTACACTTGGTACACTCGGTCCATGGTGGGGTGGGGTGGGGTGACACCAACCCTAGTGACGCCATTAGATGGGGTGCCCAGAACAGCACATAATACTCTAAGTGGGGCCTGTCCAGTTTTATGTACCTGCCTCGTGACTTCCTCACTGTTACTCCCTCTCTCGATGAAGTTAAACGTGTTGCATGCCTTTGTTACCACCTCATCTACTTGCGTGGCCAATTTGAGTGAGAAATTAAAAAGTTGGAATGTGAATAAAGGTTTATAACAATGGTTCTCAACCTCTTTCTTTCCACTCACATCCCACTTTAAGTAATCCCTACGCCATCGGTGCTCTGTGATTAGTAAGGGGTTGCTTAAGGTGGGATGTTGGTGGGAAGGGAAGGTTGAGAATCACTACTCTTGACCCAATTGTTACTGAAATATTTTGCTGGAGAAAAATTGTCATTGGTCCATTTCCTTTGGAGTTCTGAAACTGTACACATAACGAGTCAATTAGGTACAATTAAAACAGTGCTTTTCAACTTTTTTCTTTCCACCCACATACCACCTTAAGCAAACCCTTACTAATCACAGAGCACCTACAGCACAGGGAATATTTAAAGTGGTATGTGAGTGAAAAGAAAAAGGTTGAGAACCACTGGTTTATAGGGTAACTCAGAAAAGTGGCACTAAGGTGAGGAAGTACCTGGGATCATACTGAATTGTACAGCAGACTCAAAGGGCTGAATGGCCTGCTCCTGATTCATGTCTTTACATTCTCGTGCTGTCAGTGAGATGCAATCTGCTTTTAGAAAATCGAATGCACTCTCCTTGAGCTATTCAGCACAGAAAAGGACACACGAACCTTTGGCTAATCATTTCCAGGATGACCATACTGTCCCAGCAACAGGAGCTCCACCTGCTTGTGTTTAGCCCATATCCCTCAAAACCCATCCTATCCATCTCTCTATCCAGTTTTATGTGTAAAATGGTTATCCCTCAGGATCATGTTAAAAATTCTCCCCTCGCACCTTAAACCTCTGCACTCATTACTGTTTCCCCTACCCTGGGCAGAAAGACCTCTACGTTCGCCCGATAGATTCCTCTCATGATCTTGTATCCCTCTGTAGGATCACCTTTCATCCTCTTCCTCCTGCTCAACCTTTCCCTATAGCTCAGGTCCCTGAGTCCTGGCAATATCCTTGTAAATCTTGTCTGCCCTGTTACGAGCCCAGAGGACCCCAAAACCCAGCAGCAATATATATTCACCAAGACAAATGGTTACTTAAACAAAAGTTGCTTTTAATTATCTTTAAACATGAAAACAGTATCAAACTTTAACATTACTATTGACTTAACTAACCTAACTTAACCCCCTTCTAATTCTAAGCGCACATATTTGTAATGTGTGTCTAAGTTCAGAAAAGTTCTTTGATTCACAGTCCAATCTCACTTCTCATTCCTCCAAGTTCACTGGTTGCAGGCAATTCTTGTTCTGTGCACAGAATTTAACAATTATAAAGTTCACCAGGCTTTGGTGCTTGAAAGGTAAATGGTTACCGCTCAGGAAGGTTCTTATTGGTTTTTAGAGAGAGATTTGTTGTTCCAGGACACCCACAACTGATTCTTTTTTAATCAGACATTTCAGTGTCTTGCTGATAAAACTTGCCCCCTCAGGGTTCTCCAGATGATAACCTCTTTCTTTCAGGTCACCTCAGAGTTCCTTTTGTTTTTTCTGTTTCAAGTGAAACATTAGAAAGCCAGTCCTCTCCTCTTGCATAAACAACAAGGGCTTTGACGAGGCCAAACTAAGCACTCACAACCTATTTTCCAAATGTGATTTTCCAGAAGCTTGCCAGCTTGTCCTGTTCCAGTTTCATTGCTACTGCTGAACTGTAAAGCTGAAGAACTGATCTCTCTCTCTCTCTCTCTCTCTCTCTCTCTCTCTCTCTCTCTCTCTCTCTCTCTCAGAGAGAAAGCCTCTTTGAAAAAACCACATGACCCTCTTAGAACAGCAAGTTCCACTCCAGACAGAATGCAGCTTTGACAAGTTCTTTCATCTGTTGCCTTTTTGTAAACAACAATCCATTACTGAAGTCTCTTGGGCACTCTCCAAAGCTGCTGAAAGGACTATTGGCTCCAACATGTCTAGCATGAGCAGAACACCAGTATTTTAAATAAGATCTGTTTTAAAGTGTTTGTATGCGACCTACACTAAAAATTTGTGCCCCAATTTATCTCCCAAAAAGATATCTATATTCTGTCACAGCACCCTCTCCAGCTTGAAGACATCTTTCCTGCAGCAGGGTGACCAAAACTGAACCTAATTCTCCAAATGGAGCCTCACCAATGTCTTGCACAACTGCAGCATGACCTCCCAACTTCTCTGTTCAATGATTGATGAGCACCAGTGAGTCAAAAACCTTTTTGACCATCCTAACTACCTAAATCCACATTCAAGGTACTATGTACCTGTACTCCTGGATCTCTTTGCTCTACAACACACCTCAGATTCTATCCTTCACTGTGCAGATCCTACTCATGTAACACATCCCAAAATGTAGCACCTCACATTTTCCTGCATAAATTCCAGTTCCGATGCTCCTGTTGTGATCTCCTCAACATCGGAGAGGCTGGGCACACACTGGGAGTTCGCTTCTTTCAGCTCCTCGGCTCTGTCTGCTGCAGTAGTGTGGATCTCCCAGTGGCTATCCATTTTAATTCCCCAGCCCATTCCTTTACCAGCACGTTTGTCTATGGTCTCATGCCCTGCCAGACTGAGATGACCCTCAAATTAGAGGAACAATACCTCATCTTCCACGTGGACAGCCTCCAACCGGATGGCATTAATATCGACCTCCCCCATCCCCCTGTCTCCTTTCCTCTAGCTCAGTGGTTCTTAACCTATTTCTTTCCACTCACATACCACTGTAAGTATTCCCTCTGCCATCGGTGCTCTGTGATTAGTAAGGGATTGCTTAAGGTGAGATGTGGGTGGAAAGAAAAAGGTTGAAAAACACTGGTCTAGTCTCTTACTCTCTGTCTGTCTGTCTGTCTCTCTCTCTCTCTCTTCCCTTTTCCCCTTGTCTCCTTTCTCTGAGCTAAAATTAATTCTCACAATTCCTCATCATATCCAAATAACACCTGTTGTCCTCTCCGTCCATCCTGCCCCTTTCTTTCTCCAGTCTTTAATTCAGACGCCCATCTTTTTTCACTCATACCTTGAAGAAGGGCTCAGGCCTGAAATATCGGTTATATATCTTTACCACTATGGAGGCCACGAGACCGGCTGAGTCTCTCTGGCATTTCTGTGTTTTGACTACAATCACAACGTCTGCACACTTTCATGTTTCACATCAGTTCATATGTGCAAGACAATAAACTCTCTCTGGTTATTTACTCATCCATTGAGGCTCTCATCACCAACTCTTTAATTTTCCCATCACAGATACTACCTGACCCATTGAGTTTCTCCTGCAGCTCATTATTTTGTCTCACTCAAATTAACTGTTTTCATTGCTTTAAACAAAGAATAATTGACATGCAAAAGCAATTTGCAAGCTGGAATTTAATAAAAAGGCTCATGTGGTTTATATATAAATTAATGGATATGTAGAAGTGAATTACAGGCCGGAATATAATTGAGGGCCCCATATGGTTTAAATAAAGAATAGTCGATAGACTAGGTGAGTTATATCCTTGATCAAGTCAAGGTGTGGATTTTATTCAAAATTGTTTTTTTTTATTGTGTGGACAGAATTTATTACCCACCCTCAACACCGTTGAGAATGTAGTGGTAAGTCGAACCACTGTCGTCCTTCTGAAGCTTTGAGCCAGTGATGGTGAATGAGCAACTTTACTGTATTGTTACGAACCCAGAGGACTCCAAAAAGCAAAAATCAAGACTTCGACAAAAACACTTCTAATTTTTTTTCATACAGAATAATAAGTTCAATATTTAATATATTGCTATTAACTTAACCCCTTTCTAATTCTAAGTGCATATGTATGTAGTGTGTATATGTTCAGGAAAGTTCTTTGTTTAACTGTCCAATCATTCACTTTTCACTTCTCCAACTTCACTGGTATCAGGCAATTTTAATACTATGTACAGAATTTGACCTTTATGATCTTCACCAGGCTCTGGAGCTCTAACTCAAATTGTTACCGCTCAGGGAGGTCTTTGGTTTCAGAGAGAGAGAGATCAATCAACCACTTCAATGTCTTGCCGAAGAAACTTGCCCCCCTCATGGGTTTTTTTCCAAAAGATAACCTCTTCTTCCAGGTGACCACAAAGAGTTCTTTTTTCCCACTATTCCAGGAGAAACATATTAACCAGCCACATCCTCTTGTAATTGACAACAAGGGTTTAGAACAAACTGAACTCAGAACTCAAAACCCATCTTCAAATGGGGTCTTTTAGCAAGTCTGCAAAACTTGCAGTTTCCCACACAAATTCTTGCTGTAAAACTGACTCTCTCTCTCTCTCTCTCTCTCTCTCTCTCGCACACACACACTCTCTCTCTCTGTCTATGTCACTCTCTCTCTGTTTCTCTCTGTTTCTCTCTCTCTCTCTCTCTCTCTCTCTCGCACACACACTCTCTCTCTCTGTCTATGTCACTCTCTCTCTGTTTCTCTCTCTCTCTCTCACTCTTTCTCTCTCTCTCACTCTCTCTCCCCCTGTTTGCCAAACTCTTTGACTCTTCTTAGAACACAGACTTTAAACTGGCACCAGTTATAATAGCAAAAAAAATATCAGTTTCTGAGCCTGGACATCTGTTCCTTTAAAGTCAATAGTCCATTCCAACTCTACAACATCAGTCCCATTATCAGTTACGTGTGAGTCTTCATAGGCACTCTTCATGGTTTCTGTGAAGACACTGGCAAACATGGAGTCTACGCTGAGGCATAACTCTGGTATTTCAAATGAGATGTCTTTTGAGAAATGTTACTGTTTGCAAAATGTGACCAAAACCTTCGCAATCTAACCTTACCCCCTTTTTTATATATTTTATTCTCTAATTGTATTAACTTCTTCCATAACAGTATATGTCCAGATCAGGATGGTAGGTGGTGGTGTTCCCTAGCTCGTTTTGGGTTGCAGGATTTGAGAGGGGCTCTCTCTGAAACCTGCTATGAGCTGGCAAACACTCCACGCTGCAGCAGTGGAAAGTGCAGAACCCAAGCAAGTCTCATAAATGGTATTGCGGTTCTGGAGAATGGGTTAAGTGGGGACTGTTCAATCGCATTTATACCTGTTTTTTTTAATCCAAAAATAGACTTTATTCACGATAATTTATTTTCAAAGGGAAAACCATTCAAAGTCTCTTCCCACCCTTAGTTTCATATCCATACATTTCTATCAGATTCAGA
Source organism: Narcine bancroftii (assembly GCF_036971445.1). NCBI lineage: Eukaryota > Metazoa > Chordata > Chondrichthyes > Torpediniformes > Narcinidae > Narcine > Narcine bancroftii. The sequence goes on from NC_091472.1 coordinate 7,688,041, forward strand.
TTTCAGATTTATTGCCAGAGTACATACATGACATCACGTACAACCCTGAGATTCTTTTTCTGCGGCTGAGGCCAGAATTACCCTTTAGTGGTAGTGCAAAAGAAGTAATTGAAGAGATGGAGAGCATGGGAGGTGTTGTGGATGTAGGTAGGGAGAAAGGATAGAGTCAAGGTAAGAGGAAACGAGTTCGGTGGGTCCATACAAGGCAGAAACGATGGGTCTACCCAGATGGTTGGGTTTGTGTATCTTGGGTACGAGGTAGAAACAGGCTGTGCAGGGGTGGGAGAGAATGAGATTAGTAGCTGTGGAGGGGAGGTGACCAGAGGCGATGAAGTTGGAGATGCTGTTGGAGTCAGTGGCTTGGTGTGTAGCGGTGGGGTCTTGTGGGAGGGGACAATAGGAGGAGGTGCACCAGGCCACAACTGCACCACCCTTGCCTGCGGGTTTGATGGCAATTGAGTGGAGGTGAGGTTGGAATATGGGGGAGGGAGATGGTAAAGTTGAGATGGTTGATGTCTCAGTGGCAGTTGGAAATAAAAAGGTCCAGAGCAAGTAGCTGGTCAGGAAAAGGAAGAAGGTTTTGAGCGGGAGAAAGGGTCTGGGGTGGGGGGGAGTGGGTGGAGAGTCAGAGGTAGAGGTAATGGAAGAAGAGTTTGATATTGCAGTGTATGTGGAACTCATTGAGGAGTGGGCAGAGGGGGACAAACATGAGGACCGAGCACTCTGTTTCAGAGAGGGGAAGGTCAGAGGAGATAGTAAAAACCAAGCAGGGCTAGAGTGAGGATCAGTGCAGTGGAGGGTGTTGGGGGGAGGGATGGGGAGGTCAAAGGATGGAGATGGAAGGTGGGGGAGGTTAGAGGGAGGGTTGGCAGGAGGAGGGGGGTTGGGGAGGGCAAAGGAATGTGGAGGTCAGAAGGAGCAGGGTGAGGGAGATCCGAGGGGGGAGGTGAGGGTGAGGAAGGTCGGGGGGGGGGAGAGATGAGGTCTGAGGGTTAGAGGGTTGGGAAGAGGAGGGGAGAGAGAGGGGGAGATGGCAATGAAGTAGGGAGTGGTGAAGGAGGTTAGGGAAGGAGTAGTGAGGGGATCAGTAAGTGGGATCCTGTAGTGAAGTCATGACTCCAACAGCAGTCTGTGTTGGGAACCACGTGGTAGGAGTCAGCGAAGGAGGTTCCAGCGTCTTCTTTTGCAGGTGGCAGTCTGTGTCGGGAGTTGGCAGTCGAGCTGTCAGGTGATTAGGGGGTCAGGGCCCGGGTTGGAGTGGGCAACTGTGACTTCAGGTGTACCGTCAAGTCTACGGCCGGGACCCGGGTGGGATTGGATGGATGTGGCATTGGGAGATCAGAGGTGGAGTGGATGAGCAAATAGAAGTTCTTGGGTAGTCACCATTTCGGAGGATCGTCCCTGCACCCAACACACCAGTGGCTTGTGAAGAAAGCCAGTCAGCACCTCTTCTTCCTCAGGAGTTTGCAGAAGTTTTGCATGTCACCCTGGCATATTTCTAGGAGTTTGGTGGAAAGTGTGCTGACCGGCTGCAGCGCGATCTGGTATGGGAACACATACCCCTGAGCATAAAGCCTTGCAAAAGTTAACGGACACAGCCCAGGACATCACAGGCAAAACCCTCCCCACTATTAAGAACATCTACAGGGAATGCTACCGTTGGAGAGCAGCAGCAATCATCACCCAGCACACGCTCTGTTCTCGTTGCTACCATCAGGAAAGCGGTGTCGGTGCCACAAGACTCATCCCACCAGCTTCAGGAACAGCTTCTCCCCCTCCACCATCAGACTCAATGACAAACTCAATCAGAGACTCATTTAAGGACTCTTGTGCATTTTATTGATTTTCTTTTTGTTCTCTCTGTATTGCACAGTTTACATTTGTTATCTGTTTACAGTTCTTTGCTTGTTTACATGTTTTACGGTGCTTGCAGTTAATTTTTGCACCACCAATTAGTGGCAATTCTGTTGCACCCACAGGAAAAAGAATCTCAGGGTTGTATTGATGTCATGTCATGTATGTACTCTGACAATAAGTCTGAAACCTGAAATGATTTATTATCTATCTGTCATTTGCGTTATTCATACTTGCCTCCCTTTTTAAGTTATTTCCGGTCCTGACGCCCAGGGCCAGAAGTGACATCACATCCCTGTGACATACATGAAGAGCATGGGCCTTAAAGTGAAGACGACCGGAGCCTCCCGCCATCTTACGGGCAAGTACCTAACCGCCCTGTGGACTGTGATCAAGTCCGCAGCTTTGTGCAACCATTCGGCCAGCTGCACAAGCGGTGGTTCTGTCCACTCGGCCCTCTACACCATCACATTTTTTTCTTCTTGAAGAGTTTCACTGCATGCTACATAGACAATGCAATCCTTAACGTTGAATCCTAAATGTGCAAGTCGTTTAACACAGAACATAGAAATCGACAGCTCAATACAGGCCCTTCAGCCCACAGTGAGGTGCTGACCCTAACAACTGCCGATAAAATCCCTACTCCATAGCCCTCCATTTTTCTCAGCTCCATGTACCTATATAAAAGACTCTTCAAATATCCTTTTGTACCTGCCTCCACCACCATTGTTAGCATTCCATGCACCCACCACACTTTGGGAAAAACATAACTCTTACATCCATTCCCACCCCACCCCCCCCCCCCCCCCCCCCCCACCTAGTATTTAGTCCCAGACACCTTAAATCAATGTCCCCCTAGTGTTAGCTATTTCAGCTCTGGGAAAATGCCTCTGGCCATCTAAACAATCAATGCTTCTCATCATTTTGGACCCCTCTTTCAGGTCAACCCCTAATCCTCCATTGGTCCAAGGAGAAAAGAACAAGTTTGATCATCCTATCAGTGAATGGCGGGGCACTGAAGAGTGTGGAAGAACAGAGGGATCTTGGAACACAGATATGTAATTCTCTGAAAGTGGAGTCACAGGTGGATAGGGTTGTAAAGAGAGCTTTAGGGAAATTGACCTTCATAAATCAAAGTATTGAGTATTGGAGTGGGGATAATATAGTAAAAGTTGAACAAGACATTTGTGAGGCCAAATTTGGAGAAATTCAGGTTTAGTCACCGAACTACAAGAAAGATATTAATAAGATACAAAGAGTTCAGAGAAGATTTACTAGGATGTTGCCCGGACTTCTGGAACTAAGTTACAGGGAAAGGTTAAACAGGTTACGAGTAAAAGATCTTCTGAAATGTCTGCTTTCTTTCACAGATGTGGCTTCCCCTCCAATAACTCAGCCCTCACCCACATCTCCTCCATTTCCCGTTCATCTGCCCTGGCACACCTGGACCCAGACACAACAAGCTTAGAGTCCCCCTTATTCCCACCTTTCAGGATCCACGGCCAACACATGATCCATCAGAATTCCCAACACTTCTTCCAGGTTCCCACAACCAGATGCATCTTCCCCTCTCCTTCCCCTCTCTGCCTTCCATAGGATCTGCTTCCTCTGTGACTCCCTCATGCATTCATCCCTCCCCACCAATCTTTCCCCTCCCCACTGGCACCTTCCCCTGTGGTCACAGGAGGTCCAACACTTGCGCTCAAACCTTCCCCCCTCATCACAGTCCGCGGCCCCAAACAGGCCATTCAAATGAAGCAACACTTCACTTGTGTATCCGCAGGGCTGATTTACTGCATCTAGTACTCCCTTTATGGCCTTCTCTACTTCGGAGAGACTGAATGCAGATTGGGAGATCACTTGGCTGAGCACCTTCTCTCCATCTGCTTCAGTGACAGAGACATCACAGTCGCCAACAAGTTCAGTTCTGTGTCACACTCCCACACTCACATGTCTGTCCATGGCCTTATGTTCTGTCCCACCAAGACCACCCGCAAATTGGAGGAACAACACCTGATTTTCCATCTGGAAACTCTCTAGTTGGATGCCATTAACATCAATTTTTCCATTTTCTGCTTTCACCATCTATCACCTCCTAGATTTGCAACTACCCCTTACTCTTTTGTTCAGACACCTGCTGACATTTTCCCATACCTTGAAGAAGGTCTCAAGCCCAAAGCATCAGTTTGCTATATATAGTCAGACGATCAATAAATTTACGCAGCTGGATGCTTACCCACTTCCATGTATTGAGGACATGGTAAACAGCATTGCCCAGTACAAAGTGTTCTCCACCATTGATCTCAAGGCAGTGTACCACCAGTTTCCCATTAGGGAGAGTGACCAGATATACACGGCGTTAGATAGGCTGTACCTGTTTCTCCGCCTCCCCTTTGGGATCACCAACGGGGTGTCTTTGTTCCAGTGGGAGATGGACCGCATAGTGGACGAGTACCATTTACAGGCAGTGTTCCCATTCCTGGACATTGTTATGATTTGTGGCCACTTGCAAGCTGACCATGACACTAACCTCCAACGTCTTTTTCAGACTACGTGGTGCAGAACGGGGAAATCAGGCTGGACCCTGCCCGCGTGCGCCCGCTCCTAGACCTCTCAATTCCACATTCACAGAAGTCATTAAAGTGATGTTTGGGGCTTTTTGCATATTATGCCCAGTGGGTCCCACTCTGAAAAGTCAATCTTTAGATGTTCATCATCATCTTAGTCCTGCTTGAAGGTCTTAAATTCTCGGTTCTGAAATAATTACAAAGTGTTTTTAAACATTATATCTTAAGGCCTCTTTTACTCACAATGTGGTTTTTCCAAATGAAGAATCTTCCCTCTTCTCAAAGACAGCGAATGTGACTATTTTCTTCCACAATGAATTCACAAACCCAGACAAGGGTTAAAAAATGTGGTTATCTTCTTCCATGTTAAAGGCACAAACTAGACAAGGGTTAAATAAAGTGGTCAAACACAAAAATAGACCCAGTGGAATCCTGTCCTCTTTTCCAAAGAGACAGCAAAGTTGTCTTCATTAATTCAAAAGCCACTGATTCTGTGTTCCCCTTCTTCCAAGAATAACACACAACAAACAGCACCAATTCTGGTTTCTGTAACTCATCCCTGCCTTTCACAAGGTTCAACCCCTCTATGTCACAGGGTTTTGACTTCTGTGATCTCCAGGCTGAATTGTTCCAAATCTGAACTCAAAATATCTGAATTTGGCAATATATTTCTCCATGTCATGTGATGATTACATCATCACCAAGGTGATTCCCAATTCTTGCAAACCACATGACCACCAGTTTTGTTTCTTCCAAAATTCTGTTCCTTTTTCAAAACCATTCAATTTCCATAACAACCTCTGACCTCATCTCTGTTCAAGAGGCTTAAGTGGTTTTGATTAAAAGAGTTGGCTTCCTTAGCTGTTCTTGAATAATTAGGCCCCACTTGAAATCCATTAGTTCTTTCTGTCCAAGACATGTCCACTAGAATACATGGGAAAACAATGGTTCTCTGTAAATGTGTTGTGATCTACGTGTGACCTTGTACCAACCCCCAGTTAACTTACTAAAAATACAGATACAATATTTTAACTCTATAAATGACCTTACTAAGACATCTTTATAAAAGAAATATCATTTAACATTAAATTAAAGATTGACATAAATCCGTTGCAATACAAAATTATAATCGACAGAGATAAACAGTAAATGCAAGCAGACTTTTTCCACTGAGGATCAGTGAGAATTAATGGTCTCTGAAGTAAGGGGTCGAGAACTGGACATACTACCTGGTCACCTCATTATAGAAAGAATGTGGAAGCTAAGGGGTGAGTGTAGGGGAGATTTACCAGGATGTTTCCTGGATTGGGAAGCAAGTCTTATAAGACAAGGTTAGCAGAGCTGGGAACTTTCTCTTTGGAGCGTAAAAGGATGAGAGGAGACTTAATAGTGGTCTACAAGATTATGAGAGACATAGATAGGGTGGACAGCCAGCACCTATTTCCCAGGGCAGGAACAGCAAACAGCAGAAGATGTGTACAAAGTGAAAGGAGGGGTTTAGGGGAGACATCAGGGGTAGTTTTTTTTTACACAGAGTGTTGTGGGTACCTGGAATGCTTTGCCAGGGATGGTGGGTGGAGGCTGAAACATTAGTGGAATTTAAGAGACTAAGACAGGCACATGGTTGGAAGAAAATAAAGGGTTTTGGGGTAGGGAGGGTTTATTATTTTTAAGGAATATATAGGTCAGCACCACATCGCGGCCTGAAGAGCCTATACTGTGCTACAATGTTCTATGTACTCCAGGTGCGACCTTATCAGCGGAGTTGTAGCAGAACCTACCCGCTCACTAAGTTCAAGGCCTCGAGCAGTGAAGGACAATATTCCTTTGGCCTTCTTCATTGCCTTTTATTTCTGTAAAACCAACTAAGAATCCCAAATTCCAACCTACTTTACATGCTACACAATCAATGCAGAAGCCATGGATGCTCTCGTTATGACATTTCTGTGTTCCCAGTGGAGAGAAGAACGATGATTCAATTAATATTTATAAGCAGCATGTGGGACCTGAAGGTCCAGCTGTCAGGAAGTGTTATCCATCTGTGTTGCAAATAATTCCGTTAACCCATGATCCATAACAGCACACATGTGCTGCACATCATTCGCTGTTCTAACACAGGAGAACCACCTTGGACCGAAGGCCTCCATGAAGAACAGCAGCAAGTGATCTGCACTGGTTGAGAAATAAATGGGATGAGATTATATTTGAAATTTAATCGAGACATACAGCACGCAGTGGCGTCACTAAGATTGCTAACTCATGGTGACACCCACCCTCCCTGCCCATCGACCTCCTCCCGTACTCAACCATACAGAATCCTTCGTGATGTGATAATATGTGATAAATATAGTTGTAAATTGCTTAAGTGTAATATTTCCTCGATTGTATGAACACTAACAACAAAATAGTTTGGTGAAATCTTTCTACATTGATTTGCAACATTATTAGTTACAACATCATTTAGTAACTGAACCTTTTCTGATTTTTCTCCTTCTTTGAATTACTACTTCATTCTTAAAATCGTTATTGATCTCGGTTCACAAGTACTAACGACCACAATATTGTAGCTAAAACACCAGAAAATTTGACAAAAGCAGCGACTATAAAAACACCAGCAGCAATGAAAACAACAGCGCTTGCTGATGGCGCGTGGAGACGAAACCACGTGGTTCGAAGCGTCGTTGTAATTGCGCATTAGAACATTCGAAAAGTAAATGAGCATCGAGCTTTAGCCTTGTAGGTTTATTGATACATGTGAGCTCGGCTTACGAAAAATGTTTTTGTTGTTCTTGTGGTGAGTGTCTGCCAAGCTGCCTGTCTCCCCTCTGGCGAGCCTTGCTGTACTAAAATTGGCTGTTCATTATCTCTACTGTTAAGGACACTCCCCTTGGATATAACTGTATGTACACCTATTGTCTTTCATTATTGTACCATGAGTTTTTGCTAATAAAAGCTATGATTATTGTTCGACCACATCGTCATCAACTGGCACTTCAGTTATAACTACTGACAGGGATATTTTTATTAAAACAAAACATGTTTCTGCTGAAACACCGCACAAAAACTTCATTTTGGTGTCACCCCCCCCCCCCCACCTGGTGCCATCCACACTCCCGACCACCCCAACCCTGCCCCGTGACAGCATGGTAACAAACCCTTTTGGTCCACGAGGCTGAGCCGCCCAATTACACCCAATTGAGCTACACCGCAGTACGTTTTGAATGGTGGGTGGAAACCAGAGTCCAGGGGGAAAAACCCACTCAGACATGGGGAGAATGTGCAAACTCTACAGACAGCGCGGGTTTCAAACCCTGGTCCCGATCACTGGCGCTGCAACGGTGTTGCGCTAACCGCTACGCCAACTGTGCTGCCCTTATTTATTGTCATATACAAAAGTACAATATACCCATGCACTGAAACATCTCTTTCCTTCAACCACACAGGTACATAAGATTCTAATAATCAATCATCCTCCACCTTTCGTCGGCTACGGCCCCCTCAAGACTTCCCAGTGAAGCAGAAATAGAATAAGTTCACAACTTTATGAGACCATGCAATACAAATAGATTAGTGGGTTACTTTTGCTGGGATAAACCATTTTTGTTTCCATTAAAACAGTGCTAATTACTTTTTTGTTCAAAAATGCATTTGCAATCTTCATGGAAATCGAGAATCTGATTACACAGTGGGGTGTTGAGTCCCAGGTCTTGGAGTTGGCTGATCATCTTTGAGGGGATGATGGTATTAAATGCCAAATTGTAGTTGATAAAGAACAGTCTGATGTATACATCAGGTTTGCTGGTCTTCCTGAAGAAGTTGTGGCCAGGATGATGGTCTTGTTGAAGGGGCTCAGGATCGACACGTTGGCTACCTTTCACCTCCTCTGGATGCTGCCTGACCTGACGAGTTTCTCCAGAATGCTTTTGCATCGCACTCGACTCCAGCATCTGCAGGCTTTCTTGTTTAACACCAGAATGATAGGGATCCATTACATATTCTTTTCAAACTTTTTAAATTTATTTATCAACATAAGTCATACAATCAAAATCAAAATGCAAGTAATATTTATTCCCTATGATCCCCCAGTCCCCCAACTCTAACCCCCTCACCCCTGCCAAACCCCCCCCCCCAATCTACTCCAAAAGAAAATAAGGAAAAATAGAAGATAGAAGAGGAGATCAATGATCAACTGTTACCATGGTTTGGTGCAACCCCAACAACTGTGGGGAAAAAACTATTACCAATTCAAACCGATATAAATGCACTACAATGTGGATAAATGTGAGGTTATCCACTTTGGTAATACAAACCGGAAGGCAGATTACTATTTGAATGGCAATAGATTGGGAGATGGGGAAGTGCAGAGAGACCTAGGGGTACTTGTACACCAGTCTCTGAAGGCGAGCATGCAGGTACAGCAGGCGGTTAAAAAGGCAAATGGTATGTTGGCCTTCATATCAAGAGGGTTTGAGTCGAGGAACAAGGATACCTTACTGCAGCTGTACAGGGCCTTGGTGAGACCCCACCTGGAGTATTGTTTGCAGTTTTGGTCACCTTATCTAAGGATGTTCTTGCAATGGAGGGAGTGCAGAGGCGATTCACCAGGCTGATACCTGGAATGGCAGGAATGACTTAGGAGGAAAGATTGAGCAAATTGGGATTGTACTCGCTGGAGTTTAGAAGATTGAGAGGAGATCTCATAGAGACATATAAAATTCTGGCAGGACTGGACAGAATGGATGCAGATGGGATGTTTCCAAGGATGGGAAAATACAGAACCCAGGGCCATGGTTTGAGGATAATAGGCAAACCATTTAGGACCGAAATGAGGAGGAATTTCTTTACCCAGAGGGTGGTGAATCTGTGGAATTCATTGCCACAGGTTCATTAAATATATTTAAGAGGGAATTAGATCTCTTTCTTCAGTATAAGGGTATTAAAGGTTACGGAGAGAAGGCGGGGTTGTGGTACTGAACTTTAAGATCAGCCATGATCTTGTTGAATGGCGGAGCAGGCTCGAAGGGTCGAATGTCTTCTAAGTTTCTATGTTTTTTAAAAAAATCTCATATATGGGGGCTCAAAACTCTAACAAAAAATGGATAACTATTATGTAAATCATGTTATCTTTCCCAATGGGATACAAGACCTCATTTCCGAATGCCACCATTGAATATTTAAATCAGTCTCATTTTTCCAAGTAATTGCCAAACATTTTCTTGCCACAGCTAACGCCAATCTCAGAAAAGCAATTTGAAATTTATCTAATCTTAATTCCAAACTCAATTTTTTAATATAATCCAATAAAATACCATAGGATCAAGCAAAATTTTACATTTATATAAACCGTCTAAAAGTTCCATAATTCTATTCCAAAAAGGTCTCACTGTTTCACATAACCAAGAATTCAAGAAAGAGCTAACTTTAGACAAATATAGACAAATCTTTTTCCCATTTTAACTTAGATTTGTAGATATCCGGCTTAAGCATCTTATACTGTAATAAGGCATACATCTCAGATCTAAATCCTTTCTTACCCCCTTCAGTAAGTCAACTTTCAAATTTAGACCATCTAGGCAACTATAACATAGGCCCAGTTTTCCAACAGTAAAAGCTCTAACCTGATAATAAGTAAACAGGGTAATTGAAGAAATTCCACATTTCTCCTTCATTCTTTGAAATGAAATAAAATACCCAGCTTCATTACAATCCTCCACCAACTTAATACCTTTCTGTTCCCTCATTTTCAAAAGCTGATTATTTAATGAAAAAGAAAAAAAGCTGCTTATTTTGAAACAAAGGAGTTTTGCCTGAAATGTTACCTTCTGTACCTATAATTCCATTCTCCATGATGTATTCTTGAGGTAGGACAAGAGGAGTGAGAGGTGGAGAGATAGATCAGATCAGATCAAATGCTATTTATTGTCATGTGATAAAACAGAAATGTAATATCACACAAAATTGCCTTTAGTCTGCTATAAGCAGACAAAGATTTGCCATTAGCATTTCCCAACACCCCTTACAGTCAGAGAAAGAGAAGCAGGAGAGAGTGTGTGTGTGTCCCCCGCCCACCCCCCCCCACCCCACCAGAGTCACATAGCATCTGCGGATTTGCCTCCAGTGTTCCTGCAGCCTCCACAGCTGCACAGGACTCCGATTCAGCTCAAACCATCGGCAACCCAAGACCAGATCCAAACCTCTGACTCGATGAGGAAGATTTCAGCACCCAGGGCCCTTTGTGGTGCCCTTCTTGCCCTCAGCACCCTTTCGAATCTCGGGCCCAATATCTAGTTCTCGTGAGTCAGTCTCCAGCAGCCTGGTATGAGACCTTTGACGTCAAGTCGAAAGCTGCTCACGGCGTACGTGAGTTCTCATTTGCAAGTCACCAACAACATGCAGTGAACTGGGATTCACTGGTAGGGTGTTGCGCTGACGGCTGGCCCCGCCTCCTGGCTCCGCCCCCATCTGCTCACATATAACCCTTCCAAAGACCACTGTGAGACCCTACTCATAGTTATAAGCTAATAAAAGCATTAGTTCTCCCTCCAGTCATGAGCTCACATCCTCTGTGTGTCCTTCAGCCGCAGAGTCCCATGCTGGTCTGCCACCACGGCTACTGTCCTTGGGGGGTCATCTCCTCTGATTCTCCTTCTCACCCAGGGGGGTGTTCTTCCCGATACTGGTGTCCTGTGCCAGTCCAGTGCTACCCAAGAGTCCGCAACCCCTCGAGGCTGATGTTGAATAGAGGTGCCGCCATCTTCAGCCCAGACCCGGTGGCCGCAGGATTTTAAATAAACCACCATCGTTTCCTTTAATGGGCCGGTTAAAGCCTTTACGGAACAGTAGGTAGTTAGACTGGGTGGTAGAACCCTGCCGGGGATGGGGGGGGGAGCTTTGTGTCTCCACTCTCCGCTCTCCTGGGTCTGCACCAGCGGCAGTGCTGCCATTACACCAGCTCTGTCAGCATCGCCATTTCTGTAGATAATGGGGAACACCGTGTGGGGAGTGAAAAAAATATGTAGGAGGAGGTAAAGGGAAGAGTGGAATGAGATCAGGGTGGGGTTACCAAAAATGAAAGCCAGAATTTAGGCCAGCAGGTTTAAGGCTATACACCAGGAATATTATGTGTTGCTTCTCAAGGTAACATTGAGCTTCACCCTGACAATGGATGAGGTTGAGGGAAGACATGTGTCTGTTGGAATGGATGGGAGAGTGGAAATGGTTGACTACAGAAAGCTCATGTTCAGACCCACACTGAAGAGGTGAGAAACGCAGCCGGCAACTTGTTGATAAGGAATCGCTGGAAACGCAACGGCACACATGGAAACAAATGAGTCACGAGCAAAAAGCCCCTCAGCCCTTCAGACCTGCCCCACCCCACGTTCTACGATCATGTCACCACTGTGGCCACAGTAGAGAGAATGCAGAAGAGAGTCACAAGGATATTTCCTGGAGTAAAAGGCATAGCGGTTAGAGCAACGCCTCTACAGCTCCAGTGATCAGGACCGAAGTTCGAATCCCACGCTGTCTGTAAGGAGTTCGTACGTTCTCCCCGTGTCTGCAAGGTTTTTCCCCGGGCGGCTCCGGTTTCCTCCCACTGTTCGAAACGTACCTGTGATGCAGGTTAATTGAGTGTAATTGGGAGGCACGGACTCATGGGCTGAAATGGCCTGTGTGTCCAAATTTAATACTTTTTAAACTTATTTGGAGAGATGGGATAGGGTGGGTTTATTGCCACTGGAGAACTTTATAACATTATGAGGGGTATAGATGGGAGAGATAGAATCTTTTTTTTCCCAGACAGGGAAGCTAAGAACTAGAGGGTACAGGTTTAAGGAGGGACATTTAAAGGCAATCTGTTGGGTAGGTTTTTCTATAGAGAGAATGGGGAGTATAGAACCACAGAACATTTCAGCACAGAACACAGGCCCTTCAGCCTTTCTAGTCTGTGCCAAATTATTATTCTGCCTGGTCCCACTGACCTACACCAGTCCATATCCTTCCATACCTTTCCCAACCATACACCCATCTAATTTTTTCTTAAATGTCAAAATTAAGTCCACAGTCACCACTTTAGCTGAAAGCTTGGACCACTCTCTGTGTGAACAAGTTCCACCTAATTTTCCCCTAAAAACTTTTCCCCATTCAACTTTATCCCATGTCCTCTGGTTTTTATCCCACCTAACTTTAATAGAAAAAGTCCACTTGCAGTTATTCCATCTGTCTCCTTCATAATTTTATATACCTCTACCAAATCTCCCCTCATTCTTCTAGTGGAATTAAGTCCAAATTGTTTAAGTCCAAACCTGTAACTCAGATTCTTAAGTCCTGGCAGCACCCTAGTATATCTTCTCTGAACTTTTTCAATGATATTGATCTCTTTCCTGTAGTTAGTTGAACAAAACTGCACACAATGCTCCAAATTTGGCCTCACCAAAACAACTTTACCATAACGTCCCAGCTCCTATACTCAATTCTTTGATTTATGAAGGCCAATATGCCAAAAGCTCTCTTTACAACTGATTGCGACTTGCATCAAATCACACGAAGCAGAGTGCAGGTAAAACATTAGTTTTAATAGGCTAATATATACAGCTAGATCTTGAGGCCTGGCCTCTGTGCAAGCCTAGGCCAGAATGAGGGGGGATGGGTCTCCACCGGCTTATATATGCAAGGTCACCAGGTGAGCCACCTGGTGGCCTAATGGTGTAATAACATACCACCACATTCACCCCCTCCTTAAAAAATTGGGACCCCCCCCCCCACCTTGTCTCTTTCCACACGTTCATGTCCAATATCTGATGAGGTTTCCTCTTCCTTCTGGACCTTTGGGGTGCCGGGGCAGAGGAGGTCAGGGGTATCGGACCCTGGGGGTCCTGGCCCTGGATGAGGGTATGTTGTGGGGGTGTAGGGCTTTCTGCCCGCGTTTTGGTCATTGGGGATGTGCTCGTCCGTCGCTCATCGTGCTGCTCTGTAGGGGTCCGCAACCCTCCCGTGTCATCCGTGGTGCATTCCTGCTGGTCAGCCGGGCCTGTGGCTCTCCTGCATCATCCGCTGTCCTGTCCTGCTGGTCCATACAGTTCTGCAGCTCTCCTGCGCCTCCCACGCTTCCTGCCAGTGCGAGGTTCCTGGTGGCCACCGAGTCTTCCCGTCCATCCCCGAACATGATGTATGCGTAGTGAGGGTTCGCATGCCCCACTTCCACGGGCTCCACCAGAGGGTCTGTCCTGTGGCGTCTGCAGTGGTTCCAACGGAGCACCAGACCCGGTGTCATCAGCCATCTAGGCAGCACTGTGCCTGTCGCAGCTTTCCTCAAGAAAGAAAGCATACGGTTATGGGGTGTCATGTCAGTGGCAGTACACAATAGCAGGCGTATGGAGTGCAGGGCCTCCAGTAACACAACTTGCCACCTTGCCACTGATAAGTCCTTTGCTTCTAGGGTCAGTAGGACCATTTTCCAGATGGTGACGTTCTCCCTTTCTGCTTGTCCATTCCCCCTGGGGTTATTGCTTGTAGTGCGACTGGTCGCAATGCCCCTACCTCTCAGGTACTTCTGGACCTCGGTGCTTGTAAGGGCAGCACCCCTGTCCATGTGTGTGTAGCTGGGGTACCCGCACAAGATGAAGATGGACTCCAAGCACTTTATTACTGTGGCTCTGGAGACGTAGGGATGTGGGATAGGAAAGGGGAAGCATGCTTATTCGTCAATGGCATTGAAGAAATAAAAGTTCCTATCAAAGGAAGGGAGTGGGCCTCTAAAGTCGAGGCTGAGACGTTCGAAAGGCCTGGTAGCTTTAATTAGTGTAGCTTTATCTGGTCGGTGGAACTGCGGTTTGCACCCCACACAAATGGGGCAGCCCCTGCTTACCGTCCATACCTCCTCTACTGAGAATGGGTGATTTTGGTCCCTTATAAAGTGGAAAAGCCTAGCAACTCCTGGGTGACCCAGCTCATTGTGCAAGCTCTGCAGCTGGGACATATGGTCAGGGGCCGCACAGGTGCCTCTGGACAGTGCGTCTGGGGATTCATTGAGCCTCCCTGGGTGGTATAGAATGTCATATCTATACGTACACAATTCTATCCTCCAACGCAAGATCTTATCATTTTTTATCTTCCCTCTATTATGGTTATCGAACATGAACGCTACAGATCGTTGGTCCGTGACAAGGATGAAGCATTTACAGGCCAGAAGGTGTCTCCAGTGCCTCACTGCTTCCATGATGGCTTGGGCCTCCCTTTCCACTGTTGAATGACTTACATCGGACCCCTGCAGGGTCCATGAGAAAAAGGCCACTGGTCATCTCTTCTGGTTTAGGGTGGCAGCCAACCCCACATCTAAGGCATCGGTCTCTACCTGAAAAGGGACCGTCTCAACTATGGATTGCAGGGTTGCCTTCGTAATCAGATCCAAAATCTCCTTAAAGGCTTTGTTACCTGCTGGGCTGAGAGGAAAAGTCGAGGCTTTTATAAGTGGGCAGACCCTGTCGGAGTAGTTGGGGACCCACTGTGCGTAATATGCGAAAAGCCCCAAACATCACTTTAATGTCTTCTGTGAATGTGGAATTGGGAGGTTCAGGAGCAGGCGCATGTGGGCAGGGTCTGGGCTGATTTCCCCGTTCTGCACCACATAGCCCCGAATAGCCAGCTTCTTAGTGCTGAAGATGCATTTATCAGTATTATATGTTAGATTGCGGTCCTTTGCTGCCTGAGTAAAAACGTTGGAGGTTAGTGTCATGGCCAGCTTGCGAGTGGCCACAAATCGTAACATTGTCCAGGTGTGGGAACACTACCTGTAAGTGGTACTTGTCCACTATGAGGTCCACCTCCCGCTGGAACAGGGATACCCCATTGGTGATGCCAAAGGGGAGGCGGAGGAACAGGTACAGCCTACCGTCTGCCTCGAATGCCATGTATATCCGGTCGCTCTCCCTAATGGGCAACTGGTGGTACACTGCCTTGAGATCAATGGTGGAGAACATTTTGTACTGGTCAATGCTGTTTACCATGTCCTCAATACGTGGAAATGGGTAGGCATCCAACTGCGTAAATTTATTGATCGTCTGACTATAGTCTACAACCATGTGCCTCTTTTCCCCAGACTTCACTCCAACAACCTGTGCTCTCCAGAGGCTGGAGCTCTTCTCTATAATGCCCTCCTGCAGGAGTCTGTGAACTTCTGCTCTCATGAACTCCCTGTCTTTCGGGCTGTACCTCCTGCTCTTGGTGTCCACTGCAGTGCAGTCGGGAGTGAGGTGTGTGAATAACGGGGGTGGTTCTATATTCAGGTCCATAAGGTTACAGTGTTGTCTATTTCTAAGGATTAGTGAAGGGAACGGCCCGTCATGCACTAGTGTGATGCTTTTCAGCTGGTACTGAAAGTCCAGCCCCAGCAGTACTGGCGCACAGAGGCGAGGGAGCACCAGCAACTTAAACCCCTCCTACTCCGTACCCTGTATCTCCAGTGTGACCCTGCAGAAATGTATGACCTTAGTTACATTTTTGTTAGACGGCAATAAAATTTGGTGATCACTCGGATACGTTTTAAACGCAAGGCGTTCTAATAACCCTTGGTTTATGGAATTTTGCATACTCCCACCATCCACTAAACAATTTACGGTGGACTCGTTAATCTTTATACTAACGGTCGCGTCTGATAAATCGTGTGGACTCGCCTGATTCAATCGCAGTGAGGCCAGCATGGCACATCCTCTGTTCTGGTAGGAGTCTGCATCTTGGTAAGAGTAGCATTCGGCATCGTATTCGTCCCCAGTCGCAATGTCCCCTGTCCAGCGTCCCTTTCCCAAGATGGCCGACAGCAC
Organism: Narcine bancroftii; assembly: GCF_036971445.1. Lineage (NCBI taxonomy): Eukaryota > Metazoa > Chordata > Chondrichthyes > Torpediniformes > Narcinidae > Narcine > Narcine bancroftii. Next base: position 7,704,278 of record NC_091472.1, read on the forward strand.
ATGGCACTCTGCTTCTGCTTGCCTATTGGGGAAGGAGAAAAGCTTTCTCGCCTCTCATTTGCATGAGAGAGGGCTTTGGAGGGAGCCTTGAGGCTTCTGCAGACTTTCGCATAATGCACACCTCGAACTTCTCCCTAGCCGAGCAGTGAGCTCTAGGGTGCTTTAGCTGCCGGCAGAAAGGGCACTTGGGGTGCTCCAGTGGGGCTGCTGCCGCTATGTGATGCCCTTGATCACCCGTGTATCTCTCCTTGCGAGGGGCTAACGAATCCGGTTCTGAGTACTCCTCTAGTTCCCTCCTAGAGTCCCCCAGAGCCTCCGCAATAGTTTCTGCCTCTTCAAGCCTAACCATCGCTTTTTCCAATAGCTTTTGTCTTATTTCCGTCGATCTGACACAGGCTACAATTCTGTCCCTTACCAGTTCATCCACATACTCTTGGGCTGATACTGCTTTAAAAGTACAAGCCCTCGCTAAATCTTTCAGCTCGAGTATGAAGTCTCTAACAGACTCCCCTGTCTGCTGTGACCTGGTCATAAGCCGATGCCTGGAGGGCAGCTCGCTGTGCCCTCTATTATAGAGTCTCTGCAGAGTGTTCATCGCTTCTTGATACGATTTAACGTCCTGTATGAACGAGTATGGGCGATTCCCCAGCTGAGCTAACTGTAGCATCAGCATCTCCCCCTCTGACGCTCCTTCCACCCCCATGTAATTGAAAAAGCATCTCTGCCATCGGCCAAAGTGGATGGTTGCTCTGGGGGTTCTGGGATCCAGCTCTAGCTTGTCGGGCCTCAGTACCTGGCTGAACCTCAGCCAGCGGTTCGGTAGCTGGAGGGGAGGGGGGCGTGTGCTGGTCCTGACCCTCTCCCATGTGGTCAACCGGTCCTGTTGGAACGCGGGCCGTCTCCAGGGAATCGGGGACGGTTGGGGGTGGCTCTGGGGTAGTAGTCTGTCCCCATAGTCCTGCCAGTAAATCACAATAGCTATGGCAACTTTCCTCACGCCTTCCAAACATGCTTTGCGTGATTCTTACTTGTACATCAGGAACCCCGTGGGCTGCAAGGCTGGTCCTGGTACTTGCTAGTTAGTTAACCCGGCAAGGCACCTGGCCGCTTATTAACTGCTCCGTGATGCTTCTTCCCCTTCCGTAGTCCACCACGACCACTGGGTGGGTCGCTCTCTCTCTCTCTTGATCCTAATATTGCAGATCTCCGTCCGATCTGTTTCTGGCTGCACGTGCATGGGGCCCATCTCTATTCCTTGGTTCCTGAGTTGGGGCTCGGCTGAGTCGAGGGCCGGTGGGGCATCCATTCTGGGTATATATTAGCCTATTAAATTGATGGCGACTCGCATCAAATCACACGAAGCAGAGTGCAGGTAAAACACTAGTTTTAATAGGCTAATATATACAGCTAGGTCTTGAGGTCTTGCCTCTGTGCAAGCCTAGGCCAGAATGAGGGGGGAATGGGTCTCCACCAGTTTATATATGGAAGGTCACCAGGTGAGCCACCTGGTGACCTAGTGATGTAATAACATACCACCACAACCTTATCCACCTGTGACACCACTTTCAAGGAATTATGTATCTGTATTCCCAGATCACTCTGTTCTACCGCACTCCTCAGTGTCCGACCATTCACCGTGTATGTCCTTTTTTGGTTTATCCTTCCAAAATGCAACACCCCCCACTTGTCTGCATTAAATTCCATCTGCCATTTTTCAGCCCATTTTTTCAGCTGGTCCAGATCCCTCTGCGAATTTTGAAAACCTTCCTTGCTGTCCACAACTCCTCCAATCTTAGTGTCATCTGGAACAAATTGGCAGAATAAGGAAAGATTTTACAGAAATATATGAAATTATAAAAAACGTAGACAAGATAGAGGCATGAAAGTTGTTTCCAATGGTGAGTGTGATTAAAACGAGGGGATATGGTATCGCAATTCGAGGTAGTAGATTTAAGACAGCAATTCAAGATTCTTTATTTGTCATGTAATAAAACAGATGTCGCATTACCATCAGCAGAAATTACCCAATGCCACTAACATTTAGAGAAATGGAAGCAAAGTTGTGCCATCGAGTGTCTGTGGATTCGCACTCGGCACTCCCGCAGCCTTTGCGGCCGCACAGGCTTCAGTCCAAACCATTGGCAACCTGTGTTCCTGATCGAAACCTCTGACATGATCAGGAAGTCTTCAGTGCCCGAGGCACCTTGAGTGTTCCTCTTGCCCCATGGCACCCTCTCACATCCAAGTTCTGCCTGGAGGTCCGTAACTAGTGGAGTACCAAAAGGATCTGTGCTGGGATCCCTACCCTTTGTGATTTTTATACATGACCTGGATGAAGATTAAAGGAGAAAAATAACAGGCAGAGGGAACCTTGGTTTTCAAGGGATATTGGTGATCTGATTAAGAAGATGTACAGCAGGTAGAGGCAACAAGGAGCAAATGAGATACTAGAAGAGTTTAGAAAATGTAAGAAAATACTCAAAATGGAAATCAGGAAGGCAGAAAGAAGACATGAGGTTGCTTTAGCAGATAATCTGAAGATAAACCAAAAGGGATTCTAATGTTTAGAGGAAAAGGAAGGTAAGAGATAACATTGGTCCTTTCTCTCAGAGTGGTTGTCTATGTTTGGAGCCTAAAGAGATGGGGGAGATCTTAAACAGCTTTGTTGCATCTGTATTTAATCAGGAAATTGGCTTAGTGCATAAGGAAGGAAGGGAAGCAAGCAGTAGTGACATGGAACACATAGAGCTTAAAGGGGAGGAGGTGCTTGCTCCCTCACTCTGTTGATCGGGGGCCAATGAGTGGTCCAGCCAATGGCAGTGCACGCTCAGGCTTGTGGGTGGATACACACCTGATTGGCTGGTTGCCGGTCAGCAGGTTAAAAGGAAATCATTGTTTGGCCATTGGTACAGAGGTTCACAAGAATATTGCCTGAATTGGAGAGCATACCTTCTGAGGATTGAATCATGGAACCATTACAGCACCGAAACAGGCTCTGTTGCCCCTTCTAGTCTGTGCCAAACCATTGTTTTTGCCTCGTCCCACTGACCTGCATCCGGACTATAGGCCTCCATACCTCTCCCATCCATGTACCTGGCCAAATTCTTAAATGTTAAAATTGAACTCACATTCACCACTTTAGCTGGCAGCTCATTCCACATCCCCACCACTCTCTTGTGTGATGAAGTTCCCCCTCATATTCCTCCTAAACCTTTCCCATTTCACACTTAACCCATGTCCCCTGGTTTGTATCTTACCTACCCTGAGTGGAAAAAGCCGACCAACATTTATTCTGTCTACCCCTCTCATAATTTCAAATATCTCTGTTAAATCTCCCCTTAGACTCCTACACTTCCAAAAATAAAGTTTTAATCTATTTAAACACATAATACTGAAGAAACTCAGCAGGTCAAGCAGTGTCCTTTATATAGCAAACTGATTCTTTGGGCTTGAGACCTTCTTCAAGGTATGGGAAAATGTCAGCAGGTGTCTGAACAAAAGAGTAAGGGGAGTGAGGGGTAGTTGCAAAGTTAGGAAGTGATAGATGGTGAAAGGAGGGAGGGTACAGCAGTGAACAAGGGGAGGAGGGATGGCTGGGTGAGAAGAGGGGGGCCGGAGGGAGGAGAGCTGGAAAGGGGAGGGGAAAGGGGGATAGGGGACGAGGAGAGCAGGTTAGCAGAAACTTGAAAAGTCGGTGTTAGTGCCATCCAGCTGGAGAGTTTCCAGACGGAAAATCAGGTGTTGTTCCTCCAATTTGCAGGTGGTCTCGGTTGGACAGAACATAAGGCCATGGACAGACATGTGAGTGTGGGAGTGTGACACAGAACTGAACTTGTTGGCGACTGTGATGTCTCTGTCACTGAAGCAGATGGAGAGAAGGTGCTCAGCAAAGTGATCTCCCATTCTGCATTCAGTCTCTCCGAAGTAGAGAAGGCCATAAAGGGAGTACTGGATGCAGTAAATCAGTCCTGCGGATACACAAGTGAAGTGTTGCTTCATTTGAATGGCCTATTTGGGGCCATGGACTGTGGTAAGGGGGGAAGGCATGAACGCAAGTGTTGGACCTCCTGTGACCACAGGGGAAGGTGCCAGTGGAGAGGGGGAAGACTGGTGGGGAGGGATGAGTGCATGAAGGACTCACAGAGGAAGCAGACCCTATGGAAGGCAGAGAGGGGAAGGAGAGGGGCAGGTGTGTCTGATAGTGGGAACCTGGAAGAAATATTGGGAATTCTGAAGGATCATGTGTTGGACATGGAGGCTAGAAGCTGAGGATAAGGAGGACTCTAAGGTTGTTGTGTCTGGGTCCAGGTGGGGCCAGGGCAGATGAACAGGAAATGCAGGAGATGTTGGTGAGGGCTGAGTTATTGGAGGGGAAGCCACATCTGTGAAAGAAAGCAGACATTTCAGAAGATCTTTTACTCGTAACCTGTTTAACCTTTCTCTGTAACTCAGTTTCTGAAGTCCGAGCAACGTCCTAATGAATCTTCTCTGAACTCTTTCTATCCTATTGATATCTTTCTTGTAGTTATGGGGCATGAATTGCACACAATCCTCGCAAATTTGGCCTCACTAATGTCTTATTATATCTCAACTCCTATACTCAATACTTTGATTCATGAAGGCCAATGTGCCAGAAGCTCTCTTTACAATCCTTGCCACCTGTGACCTCATTTCAGGGAATTATATGTCTGTATTCCCAGATCCTTCTGTTCCACCACACTCCTCAGTGCCCTACCATTTACAGTGTGTGTATATATATAGATATATATATATATCTATATATATATCTATATATATATATATTTTTTTTAAGAAGACCGCAGAGCGCACCTCACTGACAAAAGACAAATGAGGAAAAACCCAACACCCAACCCCAACCAACCAATTTTACCTTGCAACCGCTGCAACCATGTCTGCCTGTCCTGCATCGGACTTGTCAGCAACAAACGAGCCTGCAGCTGACGTGGACATTACCCTTCCATAAATCTTCGTCCACGAAGCCAAGCAAAAGAAAGAAGATATATATATATATATATATATATATATATATCTCCAAAGTATCCCACAGTTGTCTGTATTAAACTCCATCTGCCATTTTGCAGCCCACTTCTCCAGCTAGTCCAGACCCCTCTGCAAGCTTTGAAAGCCTTCCTCACTGTCCACAATGCCTCCAATATTTGTGTAATCTGCTTTTACCATTTATTGTTTGGATCTGGAAATTTGGAGATGGCAATCTAAACCTTCCCCACCTTATACCCATAACTTTATTTTTCTTACATCCATATGCCTGTATACAGATAAGTCTTTTTAAATGTCCCTTTTGTACCAGCCTCCACCACCACTCCTGGCAACGCATTCCAGCCACCCATTACTCTTTGAGTAAAAAACTTTCCTCTGAAATCTCCCCAAAACTTTCCTCCACTCACCTTAAACAGATGTCATCTGGTATGTGCTATTGTTGCCCCAGGATAAACGTGCTGGTTGCCCACCTATCTAAGCCCCTCATAACTTTATGTTGCTGTTCTCCCTGTCGCTCCAAAGAGAAATGCCCTAGCTCGCTAATCCTTTCTTCATTGGACAAATTCTCCAATTCGGGCAACATCCTGGTAAATCTGCTCTGCCCCCTCTCTAAAGCATCTACATCCTTGCTGTATTGAGGTGACCAGAACTGAACAGGGGAGGGGGGGGGGGTTAAATGTCCGTTAGATATCCTTGCCTCCCAAGAATGTTGTGGAACCTGCTGAGTTTCAGAAACAGAAATGAAATTTTTGTCATCAAAGTGTTATTAAATTCTTTTTTTTTTGTTTTTTTCTTGCACCAGCATCATTCCCATCCAAATATTGTTGTAGATAATATTTTAAGATAAATGCATTAGTGCAAAATGAAAGAAAGTGAATCATTGCCAGATTTCAGATTTATTGTCAGAATCCATACATGACATCACATACAACCTTGAGATACCGCTAATTGCTAGTGCAAAAATTAAACTGTACATAGCGTAAAACATGTAAACAAACAAAGAATTGTAAACAGATAACAAATGTAAACAAACTGACTGTGCAACACAAGGAGAGCAAAGAAAATCAATAAAGTGCACAAGTAAGAGTCCTTAAATTTGTGGTTGAGGAGTCTGATGGTGGAGGGGTAGCAGCTGTTCCTGAACCTGGTGGTGCGAGTCTTGTGGCACCAATACCTCTTTCCTGATGGCAGAAACGAGAACAAAATGTGTTCTGGGTGGTGAGGGTCTTTGATGATCGCTGCTTCCCTCCGACAGCAGTGTTCCCTGTAGAAACACTTAATAGTGGGGAGGGTTTTGCCTGTGTCCACTACCTTTTGCAGAGCTTTACACTCAGGGATATTGCTGTTTTCATACTAGACTGGGATGCAGTTGGTCAGCCCACTTTCTACCACACCACTGCAGAAATTTGCCAGGGTTTCTGATGTCATACCAAACCTCCGCAAACTCCTGAGGAAGTGGAAGCGCTGATGTTCTTTCCTCATGATGTCATTGGTGTGTTGGGTCCAGGAAAGATTCTCCAAAATAGTGACTCCCAAGTTCCTAAATTTGCTTACCCTCTCCACCTCTGATCTCTGGCTTTCCCTTCATGAAGTCAACAATCACCTTGGATTTGGTGACATTGAGTCCAAGGTTGTTGTTGGTGCACCATTCAGAAATCTGATGGAAGAAGGGAAGAACTGTCCTTGTGCTGTTGGGTGTTCATTCTCAGGCTCCTGTACCTCCTTCCTGATGGTAGTAGTGTGAAGAGGGCATGGCCTGGGTGATGGGGGTCCTTGATAATAGAGACAGCTTTCTTATGACATCTTCTTTTGTAAATCAAGTTGTTTATTGTCATCTGATTGTACAAGTACAGCCTAATGAAACAACGGTCCTCAGTGCAAAACACGCAGACACAGAACCAAACATAACACATGTAAAGACATATGCACAAGTATTTTAACTATTAAAAATAAATAAATATTGTTACGTTGTGGTAGCACACATCTCTGTGAGTGAACCGGCCCCGTTTGTACCGCGGTGCTGGTGAGGCAGGGGCAGAAGATGGCACCGTCAGAGTTTGCTCATTGCCTCGTAGCTTAGGCCACAGCTCGTGCCCCGGGCCACGTGATGACATCACTGCTGTACAGGGCGGAACTCCCATCGGCCTTAACGGGGTGCGCACGAAATTCAAATAAACAGTTCTACTGGAAACCTCATCGAGTTCAGTGGTGCTTTCTGTTTTGTCGCAGCCATTACATTGGTGACCGCACAGAGCCCAGACATTATCTGGTTTCACAGCATGGATTCATCGGCGATCAGCGCTGTCTCTGTGAAACTCCCCCCCACCCCACCCCACCCCTTGGACTCATCGGCCCCGCTCGTGGTTCAGGCAGACGGAGGCGCAGTTTTGACTTAGGCAGATCACCTCAGACTCCACCATGTTCTACCACATGGTGAGAGTCCTCGATGAAGAAATGATGGCCAGAGTGGACGACCTGATTCATGATCCCCCCGAGAAGGGCAAGTACATCATCCTCAAAATCCTCCACCTCAGCACATTCAGACTTTCCCATTGGCAGCGCGTGGCCAGGCCGATGCACCTTGATGGCCAGAAGGTCACAAGCCCTGCGTGATATTTGGGAAAGCCTTTCTCGAACAAATGCCGGAGGACATCCAGTTCCTGCTAGTGGACAAGGACTTCTCGGACCCCTGGAAGGTCACAGTCCCCGCCAACGTGTTATGACAGACTAAGCGAGAAAACAAGGCCACCATGAAATAGGTTGCCCACCTTGCACCCAGCCAACTACAGCCACCCCCCAGACAGAAAATCGAGGGGCACCAGTCAACCTGGTGCTTCTATCACCAACGTAGGGGAGCACAAGCTCGCAAATGCCGCCAACCCTGCTCGTACCAGGGAAACGACCGGGCCAGCTACTGCTGATGGCTGCAACGGCTGGCCATATGGACAGCCTCCTCCACGTGGTGGATGACCAATGGATGGCATTTCCTGGTGTACACCGGAGCAGAGTTGAGCATACTGCCCCCGACCATCCTTGAGACCCGCATGAGGCCCCACCCTGCGGGTAGCGAACAGCACCGACATAAAGACCTTCGGCACACGGACTGTTCAGGTACACCTCGGGCAGGATAAATACCGCTGGAATTACGTACTGGCCACCATGAGAACTGCACTGTTAGGAGTCGACTTCTTCTGAGTGCACAGCCTGCTGGTCGACCTGAAGGGCAAGAGGCTTATGCAGGCCCGTACCTTCCAGACCCTCCATTTTGATCCATCCAGCGTGCACAGCCCGGGGACAGCAACCATCTGCACACCCAGGATGAGAACTCCCACATCCTCGATGAGTTCCCCGCCATCTTATGGCCATAGTTCACCGCCACCATGCCCCAGCATGGCGTCCACCACCACATCGCCATGCAGGGCCCTCGACTCCATGCCAAGGCCAGATGACTGCTGCCAGAGAAGCTGCAGTTAGCAAAAGAGGAGTTCTCCCATCTCCAGGAACTCGGCATAGTCCGCAGGTCGGCCAGCCCCTGGGCCTCTCCCCTGCACATGGACCCCAAGGCCTCTGGGGGTGGCACCCGTGCGAGGACTTCTGCCAGCTCAACGACGCAACCATGCCTGACCGATACCCCATCATCCACATGCAGGACTTCACAGCCAACTTGCACGGCACTAAGGATTTCTCCAAGGTTGACTTAGTTATGGGCTACCACCAGATCCACGTACACCCGAATGTCATTGACAAGACCGCCATCATCACCCCGTTCAGCCTTTTCGAATTCCTTCGGATGCCTTTTGGCCTGAAGAATGCAGCCCAAACCTTCCAGTGGCTCATGGACGCAGTGGGCAGAGACTTGGACTTCGTGTTCATCTACCTCGACAACATCCTCATCGCTAGTCGAGTTTACAATGAGCACAAGACCCACCTCCGCACACTGTTCGCCCACCTGGCTGAATTTGCCCTCACTGTCAACATGGCCAAATGTCGTTCGGAAGGAGTCGCTACAGTTCTTGTGTCATACCATCATTATGGATGGGGCAGCACCGTCACAAGACAAGGTCAAGGCCATACAACGTCCCCCAGGCCAGACACCCTCAAAGGCCTGCAAGAGTTCACCGAGAGGGTCAACTTCTACCACCGTTTCATCCCAGGGGCTGCACGCATAATGCGCCCACTGTTCGCCCTAATCTCCACCAAACAAAAGACGTTCGAGTTGTCGAAAAAGGCTGAGACAACTTTTGCACAGAACAAGACCGCCCTACTGGCCCACCCACAACCCAACACCCACAAGGCACTCTCGGTGGACGCGTCCGCAATGGCCATTGAGAGTGTCATTGAGCAAGAGGTCAACGGGCATTGGCGCCCCATGGCGTTCTTCAGCTGGCACCTCCGACCACCCGAGTTGAAGTACAGTGCGTACGACAGGGAACTCCTGGCCTTGTACCTCTTGATCAGGTACTTCCGCTACTTCCTGGAGGGCAGATCATTCACCGCCTTCACGGACCACAAGCCGCTCGCTCAGGCCCTCACCATAGCTAAGGATCCCTGATTGGCACGCCAGCAACGACAACATTCCTACATCTCAGAGTTCACCACCAACATCTGACACCAGGCAGGTAAGGACAATGTCGTTGATGACGTGATTTCCAGACCAACCATCTACAACTTGTCCCCTGGTCTGAACTAGGCCCAATTAGCTCAGGCCCAGAGGGATGACGAAGAGATGCAGGCCCTTTGAACCGCCATCACCTGCCCACACCTCGAGGATCTGAAGCTGCCAGGCAGCCATGACACGGTCCTATGCGATGTCTCGACTGGCTCGCCGCGACCGGTACTCTCCCTGCAGTGGAGGCAGGAAGCATTCTGGGTGATCCATGACCTGATCCATCCCTCAGTCAAAACAACGGTGCACATGGTGGTGGAACGTTTCATCTGGCACAGGTTAAAGAAACAAGTGGCCGAGATGGTGAGGAACTGCACACATTGCCAAGCATCTAAAGTCCAGCGCCATGTCAGAGCCCCGAAACAGCACTTCGACCCTCTGGCCAGGAGGTTTGACCATATCCACATTGACATAGTGGGCCCCCTACCAGGTGTCCAGGGAGACCCGCTACCTCCTGACTGTGGTCGACCAGACGATGAGATGGCCAGAAGCCACTTCTGCCGAGTCCTACGTCAGGGCCCTGCTCGTGAACTGGGTCTCCCGTTTTGGCGTTCCAGCCCACATGACCAGCGACAGGGGCGCCCAGTTCACCACCGCCCTCTGGGCGCATCTGGCGAACTGCTTGGGGATCAAACTCCACCACACCACAGTTTACTATCTCACAGCCTACTATCTCCAAGCAAATGGACTCGTAAAATGTTTCCACCGTCACCTCAAGGCGGCTCTCATGGCACGGCTAAGAGGACCCAAATGGACAGACGAGCTGCCATGGGTCCTGCTTGGCATTCGATGTGGCTCCAAAAGAAGACCAGGCTTCGTCCACGGAACTCGTCTATGGGACATTGCTGTTGCTATCAGTGGAGTTCTGGTGCCAAACCTGGAGGTGAGACCCCGACCCTCCTCGCGGACCTCCGCAACAAGCTCGCCTTGTTAGCACCCCCACCGCCTACCCACCACGGCAAGCACTCAACAAACATCCCCAAAGAGCTGGACTCAGCGGAGTTTGTGTTCTTCCATAGTGATCTGCACCCAAACCCCCCTGCAGCGCTGCTATGAGGGTCAGTACAGAGACCTCCATCAGTTGGGAAAGTCCTTTTACTTTGGACATTGGAGGCAGGGAGGAACTTTTCACAGTCGAGCAACTAAAGCCGGCGCATGTAGACTTAGACCAACCCGTGCAGATGACCCTACCTAAACGGAGCGGAACGCGTAAGATGTGGAGGTGCACATCTCTGTGAGCAAACCAGCCCCGTTTGTACCCCAGCGCTGGAGGGGCAGCTGCAAAAAATGGCGCCATCGGGGCTTGCTCATTGCCTCATGGTTAAGGCCACAGCTTGCGCCCTGGGCCACGTGATGACATCACCGCTGCATGGGGCAGAACTCCCATTGGCCTTAAAGGGGTGCGCACGAAATTCAAATGAACAGTTCTACTGGAAACCCCACCGAGTTGAGTGGTGTGCTTTCTGTGTTGTAGCAGCCACTACAACGTACAAATAAATTGTTTTGTACAGATGTGTGACAGATTATGTTATATTTTATATTGTATTTCGATATGATTTAAAGGAGATAAATCGTGGCAGGTGTTTTTTAGTGTAGGTCACATACAAACACTTCAAAACAGATCTCATTTAAAATGCCAGAGCTCTGCTCAAGCTGGACAGTCCAGGCTATGCGTGCCTTTGCAAAAACTTTGAAGAATGCCTATAGAGACTTCATAAGTGGGTGTTAATTGGACATGTTGTGGAGTTACAGATTTATT